>NW_020954548.1:13774856-13841391 GCF_900497805.2 Vombatus ursinus
TTCTTCTTCTTCTTCTTCTTCTTCTTCTTCTTCTTCTTCTTCTTCTTCTTCTTCTTCTTCTTCTTCTTCTTCTTCTCCTTCTCTCTCTGTCTCTCCTCCCTCTCTCTCTGTCTCTCTCTCTGTCTCTGTCTCTCTCTCTCTCTCTCTCTCTCTCACACACACACACACACACACACACACTCACACACACACACATACATGGCATGGATAGTAGAATACGTATATTTTTAAATTAATTCTTCCTGACTTGAAATTCATCTAAAATCAAGTCAACAAAAGAGCATCCTGAAAAAAGTCAATATGACCATTTGCATAGTCCTACTTAGCCTGATGAGTTCTAAGAGATGAACCCTGCTACTAGCCAACTGAGTGACCTTGGGAAACTCATTCTTCCTCTCTAGATCTGTTTCCTCATTCATAAAATGAGGGGGTTGGGCTAGTTTACCTCTGAGATCCCTTCCACCTCTTGACATCTAAAAATTCTCAAAAATGTAGATGCAAGCTTCAAAACACAATTGTCACTGATTTGAGAGATGTCAGAATCTACTCTTGTAACGTTAGCAGAGCTAACCAGTCAGCCAGGCTAAAGGAGAGAGACTATAGTTTGTTCTTCTTTTGTAGTTTCAAGGTCAAGAACATTTAATGTTCTCTTTCCTCCTCTACCTCCCACTAAATATCTGCATCTCCCATGATTTAAAGTCCATAGTTGTCGCTGACAGTCAAGGGAAGTACTCAAGGAAAGTGAGAATGGCAAAAGGCATGCTTTTCACTACATGTAATTAGCTATCACCACAAACTGGGCTATGCAATTTGGGGAAAGTTCAGGTCTTTTGCATCCAAAGATAATCAGCTCCAATGTCTCAGAAAGGTCTAGCTATCACCATCCACATCCACGTGACTCCATAGGTGTCTACTCAGAACATAGGTCAATGCAACATATTGGTTGGAGTGCTGGCTTTAGGCTCAGGATAATCTGAGGTTAACTAACACTAGCTGTGAGACAACAGGCAAGTCTAGTTGAGGTTATCATCACCTCTTGCCTAGACTATTGCAACAGCTTTTTTTTATTGGTCTCCCAATGTTGAGTCTCCCCTCCCTTCGATACTTCACACGGCTGCTAGTTGATAATCCCAAAGCACTGTTCTCTTTTTCAGAACTGTTGTGTATCTATACCTTCCCCATCTTACACTTATGAAGTTGACTTTTTGGTACCCAAGTACAAGATTTGACATTTATCCCTGTGGTTTCAGAAACCCAAATCCCATTCTCAGATATCACCTTCTTATTCAGCTATTTGCTTTCTGAATTAAATTTTCTCTTCTGTATCCCTTGGTTCAATGGACAGAAACAAGAAAAATACAGTCTGTGTTTCTATTGTCTTCAGTTTCTTGTCTAAGACTTCATAAGCTCAGTCTCCTTTGGCAGATCATTATTCATAACTTACCCTCTTACCCACAACGCTCTGTCCCAGGCTCTCTTATCTTCTTTTTATAAACTCTCACTTGGTAAACTCTCTCACTCATTCCCATGGATTTAATTATCATCATTATAATATGATTCACAGATCTATATATCCATCTCCAGTTTCTCCCCTAAGTCCTTAATATGCCTATCAGACAATTTAGACAAACTCAACAGATCCAAAACAGAATTCTTTTTATCTCCAAACTCACCTCTCTGTTGAGGGGATCACCATTCTTATTTTCTCCTAGGTTTGAACTTCAAAATATTATTGATTCCACACTCTTGCTCACCACATATAGCCAATCAAATGCCAAATCTTTTTTATTTTCACCTCCACAACATCTCTTGTAAGTAATTTCCTCCTCACTTCTCACATAGCTGCCATTTTAGTTCAGGTCTTCCTCACCACTTGCCTAAACTATTGCAATGACCTCCCAAGTGGTCTCCTGGCCTCAATTCTCTTCTTAGTCAAATCTATCCTCTACCCAGCTGCCAAGCTGATTTTCCTCCAGCACATATCTGACTATACCATTCCCCTGCTCAATAAACCCCAGGGGCTAATTATTTCTTCTACAACGAGATACAAGCTCTAGTTTTTAAATCCTTCATAACCCAGCCTACCTACCATTCAAATTTCAAATGAGATAATTTTCATAAAGCACTTAACATGTTGCCTGGTCTGTGGTAGGCACTTAATAAATCCTTGTTCCCATTTCCCTTCCCTGCTTCATTACTCCTCTTCCTACACTGTAAGGTCCAACTATGCTGGCCTTGATTCTCCTCACATAGAGAACTACATCCCCCATCTCTAGGCCTTTACACTGCTGCCTTCCTGACCTGGAATGCACTGCTTCTTCACACCTTACTTCAAGTCTCAGTTCAAGCATCACCTTTTACAGGAAACGTTTCCTGATCCTTTAGCCTCCAGAGCCCTCCCTCACTAAACTACTTTATTTATTTTGCATTTCTTCCATATATAATTATATAAGCATATGCAGTCTTCACAATAGAATGTAAACTCCTCAAGATTAGGGATTATTTCTTTTTTTCATTTTTATTTCTCCAGTGACTAGCTCAGTATCTGGCAAATAATAGGTGTTTAATAAATGCTTGCTAATTTACTAAACTTTTAAAATGCTAAAGCAATGAGTTACTTGTTTATTTCTAGGGCACAAAACTAAGCAAAGACTAAATGTGTGTGCATCAAGAATGATCATTATTGTACATCCATTCATGGCTCCTTCTTTATTCATTCAATTCAATGAACAATTTCATTGATCATTTATTAGGGACTTAAAGAGAAGCATTTACTGTTCTAGAGCCTGGAGAAGATGCAAAATTTAGATAAGGCTCAATCCCCACCTTCACAGAGTTTACAGTCTAGCAATTTACTCATGTAACCTTAAGCAAATGACTTTACTTCTCTTTGGGATATAGTTTCTTCATCTGTGCAATGAGGAATAGTTAGACAAATGGCCTCTAAAGTCCCTTCCAATTCTAAATCTATGATCTCATGATTCATTCATTCAATTAAATTCATAATAACACAAATCAATTGTGTGTCATTGTTATAAATATGCACATATGTGTGTTGTTGTTGGTGTTATTGTTGAGTTATTATCAGTTGTGTCCAACTCTCCATGACTCCATTTGGGGTTTTCTTGGAAAAGATACTGGAGTAGTTTGCCATTTCCTTCTCCAGCTCATTTTACAGATGAAGAAAATGAGGCAAACAGAGTTAAGTCCAGGGTCACACAGCTAGTAAGTGTCTGAGAACAGATTTAAGGAAGATGAGTCTTCCTGACTCCACACCTAGCACTCCACCGTGCCACCTAGCTCCTCCACATATGTACATATGTGTATAAAAATGCGCAAAAATATATATAACACAAATATGGCCTACATGTAAATGAATTAGTCTAATACATCTTTACATGAAAAAAATAAATAGTTGCTATAGGAAGATACAAAAACAGTTGGGAAAAATATAGTTTCTATCTTCAAGAAGTTTCCAGCTTGATTCAGAGATTTTACACCTACAAATATAGGCACATAACACCACAATACTCTTGTCATTGACATGATTATTCCTTCCAAATTTTATCCTCTCCATGTCTTCCCACCCTGTGTGATTATTTTCCATGTTCTCCCATAAAAGACTCCATAGATGATCTATGTGTAGACAGCTCTCGGTCTTTGTGTAGAGCAATGCAACGTTGGGGCTATACATCTATTATACCTTGTTGTATAATCTATGCACTTGCTTTTTCAGTTATATATGTCACTGATTTACTCTACTTCATGAATGCCAGTCATCAATAGAAATATACTGCTGCTGTCTTATATCCACCATATACCTTCTTAGGGCAGGTAGGGGTCTTTGTGAATAGAACATTGGACTTGGAATCAGGAAGACTTGAGTTCAAATCTCAGTCTCAGACCCTTATTTAGCTGTGTGACCTTGAACAAATCATTTACTCTTGATCTCAATTTCCTTATCTATAAAATGGAGATAATAATGGTACTTACCCCTACATCATAGAGCTATTTTAAGGATCAAACTAGGTAAAATGCTTCACAAACCTTAAATTGCTATTAAATGTCAATTATTATTTCCATTGCTCTTTGGTTTATCTACAAGTGTGATGGCTTTGAAATCATGGTGTTCCATGATTAGTAGCCATATGGCATCACTAAGAGAGTACTGCTGTGAAAGACATAAGTTTCTGCTGCAAGGAACAGTTTGAGTTTCATTTGCCAATATGATCCAGAATACTCCATTGCTTATTATCTCTGGGTCTGGCTCATGGTCCTCTGTTAAAAAACACATGTGTTGATGGATTAACTCAGTGGGTATCCACCCAACTCCATGTCACAACCTTATCAAATTGGTTTCTATAAAGTAGAGGCGCCCTCACACTAATGAAGTCATACAATCTTAAAATAAGAAGAAGTACAAAATATCAAAGCAGTACATTGTAAGTAAAAGTTTACAAAAGAGAAAGAGAAGGAAGCTCTTATGAGTCTTTGTAATCCTGTTTTGGGAGATTTTTTATGGTTTGTTTTAAAGGGTCTGTGAGGGGAGAAATGAGATAATTATGTAGTCACCTCACTTTTAAGGTTGCTTTCCCAATTTGTTTGTTCAAGCAGATTCAAGAGTCAAGAGGACAGATCAGGTTGGGAATGGGAAAGTTGGAAGTCAAACCTAGAAATTTGGCTTAATAGGAGGGGAGCTGACAAGTAAGCTAGTGGTCAAGCCCAGGGGGATCTAAGAGGAAACAGCCAGGTACTGGGGGTTCAGGCAGGTGCAAATATAATTTCTCCAAGTCTAAAGGGGACAAATCCTTAATATTTCATTATCCCTGTCACCTGCCCCTTACATTGTGTAGTCTCATCAAGTGGGTTGGGGGGGACTCAATTGATTGGGAAACCTAACCTATCCCTTTCCCCCACCAAAATCGAGAGAGAGAGAGAGAGAGAGAGAGAGAGAGAGGTAATAACTGAGAGGATCAAGAAATGTCTTAAGTAGGATGTATTACACCTAATTAATAAAAGATATAGCACTTACTATATTCCAGGCACTGTGCAAGGTGCTTTACAAATATCTCATTCAATCACCTGAGCTGTATTTTAAAGAAAGCTAGAGAGTCTATGAGATAGAAATGAGGAAGGAGTACATTCCAGATTTAGAAGACAATTTGTACAAAGGTTCATAGACAGGAAATGGAATGCTTTATATGAAAATAATAAAAATAATAATAATTAACATTCACATAGATCTTTAAGTTTTGCAATGTGCTTTATATATATGACTTCATATGATTTTTCCAAACACCACTTGAGGTAGGTACTATCATTGTTTCCATTATACAGATAAGAATGTTGAGTCTGAGAGAGGTTAAATAACTTTTTCAGGGTCATACAACTAACAAGTGCTTAAGCTAGGATTCAAATTCTGGTCTTCCTGACTCAAAAATCCAGGGCTCTAGTGTCTATGCTAAACTGTATCTTAGCAGGTAATACGCCAGTTTGATTGGGATAGGGAATGTCAGGCCAGACTTTCCATCGAGAAAGGATTTGGCCAATGGTAATTCTCAACTTCAACCTGTGGCACTAATATCTATGAGCGTTTGTAAAACCATCTGAGTAAATACGTTTTATTTTGAGCACTGGTGCATATGTTTAATTAATCAGGCCTGCCATCTTTTACCCTTGACTGAGTTTCACTGATGATTGCCCACTGGAAAATTAAGTCCTTTAAGGCAAACCATATCCTGATTAATGTTTTCATGCTGTGCTCTAGGTTGGGGTGTGTGTGTGAAAGAGTGGGTAGTAGTTCCCTTGTTAGTGAATTATGCCTGGGCTCTATTATTGTTCATTTCTGAAAATTCAAACTTAATTCCCAACACTTTTGCATTTCTCTATTCCTGTATTCCAAGTCTTTTCTTTTCCTTCCTTATTCCATTCTCCCAACTTTGATTTTTGGAAAATAAATAGGCATGATATGAAGTATAAAGTTCAAGTCATATCAAATTTTAGGTTATTCTGACTTAAACATAGTTATGAGCCTGAAAATGAAAAGGATTAAGTGATTTATTCAACAAACACTTATTAAGCACCCACTGTGTACAAAATACTGTGTTAGGGGATAAGGAAAGACACAAATTTTAGATGTCATAATCCCTGCCTTTGCATATCTCACAGTCTAGTAGGCAAATAAGATTCATGCACACAACTAATTAATACACTCCTAACTGTGGGTGTAATTCACAGCTCTGTTTTCGGTTCTCTTTTCTTCTCCTTCCATACTCTTTCTCTCGGTGATTTCATCAGCTCCTGTTGGTTCAGTTGTCATCTCTATGCAAATAACTCCCAGATCTACACATCTAGTCATGACGTCTCTCCTGAACTCCAGTTCTATACCTCTAATTACCTATTAGACATTTTGCATGGAGAGATTCCATAGAAATCTCAAACTTAACATTCCAAAACAAAACTCACTGTCTTTCCCCCCAAACTCCAGTCTTCTTCCAAAATCCCCTAATTCTGTCCAGAGAACCTCCAAACTTCTAGTTACTTAAGTTCACAACATTAGAGTGATTCTTAACTCCTTACTCGTCGACACCCCACATGAGTTGCCAAATCTTATTGATTCTACCACCAAAACATCTCTCAGATTTGTCCCTCCTTTTCCACCCATCTTCTTCCTCACATGACCATGACCTTAGTTCAAGCACTCGTTACCACTTGGACAATTACAGTAGCCACCTAATTGGTATTACTGCATCAGTTCTCCTCTCCAATCCATAGTCAATACAGCTGCCAAGTAGATACTCTTCAAGCTCTGCCTCTGTCATTTCCCTTATTGATATGGCTCCCTATTCACTCTGGGGTAAAGACCATTAAGGGCTCTGAATGCCAACAAAGGGGTTTGTATATACACCTTTTCACAATCCTGTGGCTAAATTAAATCGTGCCTCTTGCTGTTCCTTACTAATGGAATTGTACCTCCCATCACTGTGCCTTTGCATAGGTTGTTATCTATGCCTGGAATCCCTCACTGATGCACCTCACTCAATACCATCTGCTTTTTTGAATCCATAGCTTCAGTTAAAGCTTAGCTCAAATGCTACATGAGGAGGTATCGCCTTTGTTCCCAAGCAGATAGTGCCTAATGCCTTCCTTGGTTACCTTCAATTCATTTTGCATAGAACTATATGTGTACAAGTTGTTTTTTTTGTTTGTTTGTTTATTTTTCTAGTAAGGCAATTGGGGTTAAGTGACTTGCCCAGGGTCACACGGCTAGTAAGTGTCAAGTGTCTGAGGCCAGATTTGAACTCAGATCCTCCTGAATCCAACGCAGGTGCTCTACCTACTGTGCCACCTAGCTACCCCCAAGTTTTTTCTCTTTATAGATAGTCAGTTCTTTGAGGGTAAGGACTGTTTCATTTTTATCTTTGTATCGCTAGAAACTATCACTGTGTCTGGTACATAGTAGGTGATTTATAAATGCTTGCTCATTGATTGATTGATACATAATATCATAAGTGCCCAGGAAGGGTATAAAACAAGGTGCTATGTGAGATACAGGGAGAAAGGTTATTACCTACTGGAGTGGCCATGGAAATATCTCCCTCATATAGGAGGTAGAATTTGTGTTGGGCTTTAGAAGATGGGTAGGAAAAGAACAGAAAGGACATTCCATATGTAGCAGACAGAATGAACAAAGGTTCATTGAATAAAAATTTGATCACTGAACAAAGCCTTGAAAAGGAGAAAGTAGTCCAATTAGGCTGAAGTATAGAGTACATGGAAGGAAGTAATATGAGAGAGGTAGGGTGGGAGCAGGTTGTAGAAAGTCCTGAAAGCCAAGTAGAGTATGAACTTTACTCATTAGGCAACAGGGAGGTACTAATGATTTTTATGAGAACATTGAAATTACTATATACATACATATATGTGTATGCATGTGTGTATACATTTCTACATATACATATGTGTGTATATATGTACATGAGAAAGATTATAAAACCATGACATTATTATTCTTTCCTACCCTATGGAAACATTGCACAAACACATTTTTAGTTGGTCACAAGGATTTTCTTTTTTTTTCTGTCAGTCAATGAAAGAAATCAATCAAATGGTGAAATGAGCCACTCTAAATAAAATATCATCCATACGAAATAGAAGAATTTTCCTCTGGGTCATCACCAGTGAAACCCAGAGAGGGGATAATAAGGACAAGAGGTCTGATTAATTATATATTTTTGCTCTTCATACACAATTATGCTTGGGTGAATCAACTCAGGGACATCTGTTTACTCAATTACCAAACTAACCCTAACTTGGATCTCAAGCAGAATGAAAGGTCTACAATATAAGCGATCATGTTCCCAAACATGGTTTCCTCAACATTTTTTTCATATCATGATCCCAGGATCACACTATATAAGTAACAATTTATATGAATAATATATATAGTCTATAATATATATCATATATATTATATATATATATATATATATAATATATAATTTGTGGTTTTGATTAACCAGTTTGGCTGCATTCCAGTCAACAGAGAGTACTTGCCTTGCTTTGTATATATCTTGCATTGTCTCTTTTCTTGACATTGAATTTACTTTTTCCCTATGGCCTCGATGACCTTTTCCTCTGCCTCTCCACTTTTTACAGTACTACCTGTCATTTAAAACCCAGTTCAATGTTATTTTCTCCTGGAAGTCTTCCATAATCCTCTCAGATAGAAGCAATCTTTCTTAAACCCCACCCCCTCCTAACCCTAATCCTGGACTCAGCTTGCACTTTTTTATGCCTTTAAACATGGAATTCAACATTCAATTATAGCCCAGGGCTCATAGGCCCCCGTTTGATACCCACCAGATGGGTATATGGTTGAGTGCATGATTTGGGGTCGTCATCTCTCTAAAACATAGCCTCAGCTCTGACCTTCCAGGCTTACAAAAAGCACATGCATCCAAAGGTTAAAAAGGCTTCTCCTTTTCTTTTCCTTCCACACTATTTGTCTTGGTGATTTCATCAGTTCCTGTTGGTTCAATTGTCATCTCTATGCAAATAACTCCCAGATCTACACATCTAGTCATGGCCTGTCTCCTGAACTCCAGTTCTATACCTCTAACTACCTATCAGACATTTTGCATTGAGAGATTCTATAGAAATCTCAAACTCAATATTCCAAAACAAAACTCACTGTCTTTCCTCCAAAACTCTTCCAAAACACTGTCTTCTTCCAAAATTCCCTAATTCTGTCCAGGGAACCTCCAAACTTCTAGTTACTTAAGTTCACAATATTAAAGTGATCCTTAATTCCTTACTCACCAACACCCCCACATAACAACAACAAAGAAGGTAAGCAACAAAGAAATGAATTAGGTAATCAGGTATTCTCTGTGCCAATGAACAGGCTTTTAGGGGAAATGTAATCAATTCCCCCTTTAATTCCTCTGCTTGTTTGCCTTGATAGGACAGACAGTCTATACTTGAGGCAGTCTTACGGATGTCCACTTCAAACATGGTCCTTTACTTCATGGTACTTAGAATCTAGTAAAATTATAATTATTTATGTATATTTTGAATACCCCTACTAGAAGCTGAGCCCTACGTGTAGTCTCGTATGGGTCTCAAAACTGTACTTACAGCTTTTCCGGGCATAGTAAGTGACTTGAATTCATTGAGGGCAGCAAAATGTGATTTGACTATGTTCTGATTTACCTTGCATTTCCAATTTCTATCTTTCCCAATTTAAAGGTCATTCTCCTCAGAAGAGAAAGCACAAGTGAAATAAGAATTAATAGTAGTTAATGATTCTTACCATTATTCATCACCATGATCTGATTCACCTTGAGCTGCGGGACTGTCCCTTTTTTGGTCCTACTCTTAGGAATGACATGTTGTCCTTAACATTCATCACAAATGCCAACTCATTCTGGTCTTTAATGGTCCTGACAGAAATGCTGCAATATCATACTAGTCATTTGTATTTGTTCTCAGTTGTTTGCCCATGTTCCCATCTTTTCTACATCTTATTTAAATATCTGAGGGTTTTTTTTTTTTATTAATTCCTTGTGCAGACAAATTGTTCTCTTTAGGCGGCTCTTTTTTTCTTCCTTGTGCCACCTTTTCTGTTGTATCTTCAGAATTTCATCCTTATAATTTGAGAGTTTGAGCCCGACCTAGCTATCTCTGAGGCCACTTCCCTCTCCAAATTCCTACTGATCACTTATTTGATACTTTTGTTGCTTTGTCTCCCTAAATCTAGGAGGCGCGTCAGATGATGCAGAACTTTCCTTTCTTTCTTTGTCATGAACTTTATGTTGGCATCATCACTTGCCCCGTGGATTCTGCCATTTCTGCTTCTGTAACCAGTTCCTCTTTATTGGTTAGAATCAGGTAAAAAATAGTGGTTCCCCTTGTTACTTTCTCTACCTTTTGTAGAATGAAATTATTATTAAGACAAGTCACAAATTTATCAGCTGCTCTGCTTTTGGGAAGACTGGATATACAATAACAGCTAATAATAGTAATAATGGTTAGCATTTCTATAGCACTTTAAAGTTTACAATGTGTTTCGCATCATCTCGTGTTCCTCTGGTTTAGGACTCCAATACTATAATATCATGCTTTCATGATGACTCTTACCCATATTCCTCTACTAATTCCTTCTCTTTTTTTGAGGGATATGTAATTGCTTTACTGACACTAGCAATAGTTTCTTTTTTAAAAATTAATTTATTTATTTTTAGTTTTCAACATTCACTTCTATAAGCTTTTGAGTTTTAAATTTTCTCCACCTTCCTCTCTGTCTCCCTCCCCAAGATGGTGTACAATCTGATCTAGGCTCTACATATACATTCCTATAAAACATATTTTCACAACTAATTCCTTCTTTTGTCCCCCTGGTCTGTAGTGTACTTCAGATGCAGCTAGGTAGCACAGTGAATAGATCACTGGGCGGATCCAAAGACCCACATTCAACTCTAGCCTCAGACACATTAACTGGGTGACCTGAGGCAAGTCATTCAACTTCTGTCTGCCTCAATTTCCTCAACTGTAAAAATGGGAATGACAATAATAACACCTACCTCATGTGGTTGTTGTGAGGATCCAATGAGATAATACATGTAAAGCACTTAGCACAGTGCCTAGCACACAGTAGGCACTTAATAAATGCTTGTTTCCTTCCTTCCAAAGCAATATTGCTTCTGTTTCTACTTCAGCTGATCCTCCCCTTGTGCTTCCCATCATGTTTTTGCCATCAAGTGCCTGGATTTTCTCAGCAAGGGGTTACAGATCCTTAATGTGTACTAACAGTTATTCCACCTAAAAACACCTTATTTTATCTTTTCTATTCACTTTGAAAAAAGTATACCCCTCCTGAGTCAAATCCTAGTCATTAGTCCTATCCCACCAAGATTCAATGATACATATGAGGTCCAATGTGCCCCCTTGTAATTGGACCTCTAGTTCACTCTGCTCATTCCCTATACATAGGCTTTTTGGTTAGCTCTCTTCCTGAATGTTGTCTGCTATGAATAAGTGATCCTCTCTGCTGTTCTTCCTCCTATGTTGTACCTGTCAGATCAACATGTGCAGTTCTCTCCCTTGCTCTCTCTCTTTTCAGCTTAAATATTTCTTAATTAAGCTATTTTGCATAATAGTTTGACAAATTTGGGCATTGTTTTTAATTTTCAGTTGTACCTTCCTTTGTGCTTTGGTGTGATTGATTCTATTTCATTGTGAGCTTGAATGAGAATGAATGAGCATTTATTAAGCACTTAATATGTGCCAAGTAGTGTCCTATGTGTTGGAGGTACAAACAGAAAAAGCAAAACAGTTTCTGCTCTTGAGGTATTCATATTCTACATGGGAGAAACAACATAAAAGAAAAATCAGCTGCAAAGGCTCAGAAACCCTAAGAGTTCAGTGGTGAAGCAGATGGCAATACACTTTAGGGTGAATGATCTTTGAAAAACTTAGTTACCCTCTTTCACCAGCTACTACAATATTTCTAACAGTCATTGAAGTGTGCTCTTTAAAAGCTATGACTTTTGTAGATTTTCTTAGAGTAATATCCATTCTTAAAAATGACAGAATTAAAACACATAACAAAAGAGAACAATAAAACATGTATTTATGGCATGAAATCCATTACTTAATTGATAAACAACTAACTGAAGGTGAGGAAACCAGATCAATCTGGTTTTATCATGTAAGGTAAGATATTCTGAGTCAGTAGAAAGACACATATATGATCACTGTTGCCACAAAATGAAACTATATTAAATTATTGCTTGTTCCATGTGATTTGCACACCACAGGAAGTTTGTATATTCTCCATTTGAGTCTTTAGCATTGCTTTTCTTTAGATCTATAGACTTGAAACAAGACAGACTCCCAAGACTTGCCAGACAATGACCACTACCCACTTCTGATGATTCATGCAATGATAAATGATGCCACTAGAAGAAAGCTAGAAAGTCTCATTATAAATATTATGTATGTGTGTATGTATACATACACACACACACATATATACACACACATACACACACACACACACACACACACATATATATATATATATAATATTTGTGGGACCTTTCCCTCTGTCTCTGACCTACTTGAGGTATGTTTTAATTGTGGTATCACTGGGTTAAAGGGATTATACAGTTTACTGGTTTTTTAAACATTATATAATTCCTATTTTTTTTCTTCAGAATGCCCAGACCAATTCAAAGCTCTATCAACTGAGCATTAATGTGCCAGTGTTCCCAAAGTTCCTGCCAAATTTATAATTTTTGTCAATCTGGATACAAAGTAAGACTTCAGCTTTGTTTTAATCTTCATATCTCTTGTTATTAATGATTATGATGATTCTTTCATATGTTATTGATAGCTTGCATCCTCTTTTGAAAACTACCTATTCCTGTGGTATAGGAAATGATGAGTTGGTGGACTTAGAAAAATATGGAAAGACTTGGACTTATGAAGGAGGATGTTTCAGAGAAACAGCACAAACAAGTATAGTATGGTCTTACATAGACACATATGAATGTATGTGTATAAATGTGTATGATTATAGATATCTATGTATATGTATGTATATGTACGTCTATATGTATATGTGTGTGTGTGTGTGTGTGTGTGTGTATCCAAGCTTAATTGTAGCCTTCTTGGGGGGGTAGGGGAGGAAAGGGAGGAAGTAAATAGTGCACAGCAGAGAACAAAATAAAACCTACAAGGAAGTGAAGAAAAGATGGACAGCTCTGAACACAATGTGTAGTATTTATTATATAGGCTTTCTTGAAATGGAAATGTATTGCTCTATATTTTGAATCCTCTCTCATGTTCTACTGTGCACGTAGTAAGTTTTCTCTTTTCTTATTTTGTATTTAAGTTTTAATATTTAAGTTAGTTTATTTTTTCTTTCCTTATTTTGTATTAAAGTTTAAAATAAAAAAATTTACAAGAAAAGAAAAAAGAAAAAAGAAAACTACCTGTTCATAAGCTTTGATTACTTTTCTACTAGGGAATGATTCTTATTCTTATACATTTACATCAGTTCTCTATATATCGTGGATATCAGACCTTTATAAGAGATATTTGTTGCAAAGATTTTTTTAGTTAAATGTTTCTTTTCTACTAGATAGATATTACTTATTATATTATATTCTAGAAATATACATATATTGTCTCATTATATTATTATATTATATATACATATTTTCAGAATTTTTTACATAAATGAGTTTTATTTTGCTATAGTCTTTTATTTGCTGATATAAATATGATCTTTATTATTTTTGTTAGTAATATGGTCTTTGTGATTATAGGTTCCTGATATTGAGTCATTTCTATATTCCTAACATAAATCCATCCTGGTCATTAAACACATTATTATAGTCCCTTTGCTCATATTTTTGCATCACAATTCATTAGTGTTAATGGTCTGTAGATTTATTTCTCTGATTTATCTATCCCTGGTTTTGGTATTGGGACCATATTTGTCTTATAAAAAAGAGGGTGGAAATGCATCTTCCAGCTCTATTTTTGTATGTATTTTATGAAATAAAGGAACAAATTGTCCTTTGAATCTTTGATAGAGTTCACTTGTAAGTTTATTGGGGCCAGAAGAAGGGAGATTTTTGGGGGGGAGCTTCTTTGTGGTTTGTTTAATTTTTGATGCTGAGATTAAATTGCTTAAATTCTCTATTTCTTGTTTATTCATCTGGGTAATTCATATTTTTGTAAATATAAATCCATTTTATTCCAGTTTTCAGTTTTGTTGCCATATAATTGAATGTCATAATTTCTGACCACTTCCTTTATTTTCTGTTCATCTATTGTGAATTTTCTTTTTTCATATTTGATGTTGGTAATTCAGTTTTCTTTGTTTTTGATCAATTTAACAATTGGCTTGTCTTTTTTTCAGTCACTTTTTCTTTCATTTGAGTTCAACTCTTCATAAACTCCATTTGGGTTTTTTCTTGGCAAAGATATTGGAATAGTTTGCCATTTCTTTCTCCAGCTCATTTTACAGATGAGGAAACTGAGGCAAATATGGCTAAGTGACTTGCCCAGGGCCACACAGCTAGTAAATATCTGAGGGCAAATTTGAACTCAGAAAGATGAGTCTTCCCAACTCTAGACACAGCACTCTATCTACTGAGTCACCTAACTGCCCTGTTTTTGTTTTGTTTTTTAGTTTCTTATAAACAAACAACTTCTGGTTTTATTTATCAACTCAAAAGGTTTCTTAAAAAGTTATTTCCAATTTAGCTCTTCTTTGATTTTCAAGGTTTTTGTTTTTGTGCATACTTAGTAGATTTTAATTTTGTGGTTTTCTAGGATTTTAACTGAATTAACAATTCATTGATATTATCTTTGTTTTCTTTTTTTGTTGCTGAAAGTATTTACAGACACAATTTTTCCCTTAGGGACTGTTACATTTCTGATATGTTGTCTTATTTTCACTTTATTTCATCAAATTATTTATTGTTCCTGTGACTTATTCTTTAATCCAATCATTTTTCAGGATTATATTATTTAGTCTCTATTTCAGGCTTAATCCTTTCTTCACATTTTTCTTATCTATTAGAATTTTTATTGAGCTGAACTTAAAGGATGTGTTTAATAATTTTGGTGGGTTTTTTTGGTAATTACTTATGAATTCTTTCTATGCATGGTTACTTTTTTTTCCAAAGCATGTATGTGTATGTATGTACACATATACATTCTGCACAATTTCCATTTAGTAATCATTAGAGTTTTATCCTATCTAATTTTTTCTATAATTCTATTCAAGTCTTTAATTTATTTCTTGTCTATCTTTCAATTTTTTTGTCTAGACTGAAAGGGGGGGATACTGGATATCCCAACAATTATTTTTGTACTATTTCTCCCTGTAGTCCAAGCTGATTTTAAGTATTTAGATGCCATAATAATGAGTGCTTATGTCTTTAGTATTATTATTGAGTGTTCATTTATGGTACCTTTAAATCTTACTTGGTTCCTTGTTCATCTCTTTCAACCATATCTTTTTTTTAATCATACTATTGATAATAAGTCTGAGATAATGAATGTTTTTTTTAAATTAGCTGAAGCATAATAGATTCTGCTCTAATGATTCATTCTATTATGTGTAACTTTATGTTTTAGTGGTGTTCCTTATAAGCAATATGCTGTTAAATTTTGCTTTCTGATCTATTCTGCTGCCTTTCTTTGTTTTATGGGCAAGTTCATCCATTTACATTAAAATTTTTGTTATGTTTATTTTTCCCTTCAGTATATTCTATTATAATATTTCATCTCTTTGCCTTGCATGACCCTCTTTACAAGAAAAAGAAAGTAGAGAAAGGGAGTGAAATCACCATTACTATAGTTTGAACTGCCTCATCCCAATCTTATCCATTTCTCCTGTTCCACCACCTCAGACCCAGATCACTGGGACTTGTCCTCTCTCTCTCTCCTTTTAATCCCTGCTTCATAATCAGCCTTCCATAATTTAATTTGTTTTGTTTGTGACTATTCCTTCCCCACCTCTCTTCCTTAGACCCCCTTCTCTCTCTCTCCCTGCCCAGCTCCCTGTTTTCTTTGTAACAGGAGACTGGAAAATGAGGGCTCACTTACAGTAAGCCTATTTCTGAATGATCCTGTGACATGGTCTAGGGGGACCTAACTATCTACTTTCAGAGTATATGCTAATATTCTTTAGCTGACTCCTGTCTATTTGTTGTACAGTGAAGAAAAGGCCTTTTGGTTGACTACTGAGCTGTAACTGAGTGAACACAAAAAGACATTAATCATGCAAAATGGGTATTTTTCTTTTCTGGTGATGACTAATATAAGTCCTGCTGTAAGCCTATGGTTAGGATAAGGGAGCACAAAGGAGGGGCATAAGCCCACCCAGTGCCCTGTTAGGGAAAACTCAGGGGGAATACAGAGATCATATAGAATTCTGATCAAGGAGGCTTCAAGGTGGACAAAAACTACCCAGTGCCTTGATAAAAAGAGCACAAGGAGAGAAACAAAATCACCCAGTGCCTTGATCAAGGAAGCCACCCATAAAGTGGAGGAGGGTAGTAAAGTGGATTAGAAAGGACAATACAACAATATGTTGTGTATAAGACACATACAAAGACAAAGAGATGCAAATAGTTAAAAGAAGAGGCTGGAAGTTTTTTTTTTTCCTAGTTGAAGGTGGTGAAACAGCATTGTAGCATTATCATTCCCAAAGCTAGCTTTGATATTTTCTTCTATATGTATGATCATAGAATAAGGGTTCTTCACTAAAATAACCTAAGAGGCTGCAGCAAAATCTACTCAAAAAAGCAAGTATGGCAATCATGATCTCAGACAACATAACAGTAAAAATAGATTTCATTAAAAGAGCAAATCAGGGGTTGTCCATAGACAATGAATTAACAGCAATACAGATCCTAGTCTATCCTGTCTTCTACAGGAGATTGCCCCTTCTATCCTCCCAACTCTCTCACTAATCATCAATCTCTCCCTGTCTATAGGCTGCTTCTCTACCACCTATAAACATTCTCATGTTTCCCCCATCCTGAAACCCTGGCTTGATTCATCCATCCCCACCAGTTATCATGCCCTGCCTTGTCTCCCCATCAGGGTCAGGGAGGCCTTCTACCACTGGTCCCTTTACTTCCTCTCCTCTCGTTCTCCTCCTGACTCTCACAGTCTGGTTCTAACCTCATTATTTAACTGAAATTACTCTTCACTGTTACCAACGATCACTTAATCACCAAATCTAATTGCCTTTTCTCAGTCCTCACCCTTCTTGACCTCTCTGCACCTGCTGACAGCATTGATCACCCTCTTCTCCTTGATACTTCCTTCTCTTTAGAGTTTTGTGTCCCAGCAGGGTCACAAACTCTCCTAGTTCTCTTCCCACCTGAGAAACCATCCCTTCTCAGTCTTCTTTATTGCATCTTCATTCAGATTATACCTAGTAACTATGAGTGTCCCCCAAGGCTCAATCCTGAGCCATCTCTTCTTCTTTCTTTATGCTATTTTGTCTGGTGAGCAATTCTTTTCCCATGTATTCAATAATCATGTCTATGAAGATGATTCTCAGATCTATTTATCCAGCTCTAACCTCTCTCTTAACTATTAGTCTTGCATCTCCAATTATCTGTTGGACATATTAAACTAGATGACTCAGACATCTTAAACTCAGACAAAACTGAACTCATTATCTTTGTTCCAAAGCCCTTACCTCTTTCCAACATCCTCACAATCACTCATGCTTGCAACCTAGGTATTATCCTTCCTCTTCACTTTCTGTCACCTCCTATATCCAATTTGTTGCCAAATACTGTTGATTTTACCTTCCTAACATCTCTTGTACAGACTCCCTTCTCTCCTCTGATACTGCTACCACTCTAGTGCAGGTCCTCATCACCTCATTGCTAGACAACTTTAATAGCCTTCTGGTTGGTCTTCCTACCTCAAGTCTCTACCCATGCCAATCCATCCTCCATTCTGCTATCAAATTGATCTTCCTAAAGTGCAGGTCTGACTATGTCACTCTACTATTCAATAAAATTCCATGTTTTCTCCAGAACAAAATATAAAATATCCTTCCCTTTATAAGAAACCCATCTTTATCCACATTATAGCTATTCCTTTCTCTCAGATGTTATCTCTAACTGATCATATATATATTATATATATATACACATATACATACATATGTATATATGTGTATATACATATATCTGTAGATATATAGACATAGACATATTGTTTGTACATAGTTGTTTCCATGTTGTGGCATTAGACTACGAGCTCCTTGAGATCAGAGACTGTTTATTGTTGTTGTTGTTGTTCTTTGACTGTTTATTTGGTTCTTACCTTTCTTTGCAACCCCTGCACTTAGCACAGTGCCTGGCACATAGTTAGTACTTAATTAATGCTTTTTTAATTGACTTGACCTGCAGTGTTATAACATTTAAATATTCAGAGGAAAATTCATTAACTTAAAGGAAGATTTAGACAATAAAACTATAATAATTGGAGATCTCAATATGTCCCTCACACCTAAACAAACGTAACCAAAAGATGAAACAAGAGCCAAGGACCTAAAATGACCTTTAGAAAAGTCAGAGATGATCAAGCTCTGTTGTCTTCTGAAAGGGAATAAAAAGGGGGTATACATATTTATCAACTGTCTATGCCACTTTAAAAACTGACCATATTTTAAAGCCTCACAAACAAATACAGAAAAGCATAAATATTAAACACATCATTTATGGACAACACAATGCAATTGCGTTCATAAAGGGCCTTTTGAAGAAAGGATTAAAATTAATTGTAGACTAAATAATACTTAAAAAAATCACAGGTCACAAGAACAAAATCACAAGAACAAATTATGGAAATTATAGAAATGATAGAAAATTTCATGAAGGAAAATGATAACAATGAGACAATATAACAAAAACTTTGGGGTGTAATCAAAACAGTCCTGAGGAGAAAAATTATGTCTCTAAACACTTCCGTTGACAAAAAGTAGAAAGAAAAAAAAATTAATGAATATACCATGAAATTTAAAAACTAGAAATTCAACAAATTAAAAAACCCTACTAAAAAAACAAAATAGAAATTCTGAAAATCAAAGAGATTAAAATTAAAAACAAAAAAAAATTAACTGATAAAATAAAACTAGAAGCAAAAATGGATCTTGAATAGAGCTGATGACCTATACATAGAGTCTTTTAGGGGTAGGGGAAGGACGTGGATAGAGGATATGAATCCCAAGAATGCTTGTTATAGTAGAAGGTGCATTAATTTGAAACCTTTCACTTTGTCATCTTTGACAAGCCTCGCCATTTATTTCTGTAAAAATTATTTTGTAATTGTATTTTTATAAATTCTGGGTGTCATGGTAGTTTAATGCTCAGTCACTCACTTGGGAAAGGAAACACAAAGTAGAAAAGATAGCTGGGGACCAAGGCACAAGCTTGTCTAGTGGAGCTCCTTTTTTCTAGCTCTCACATGAGAATGGTTGCCATGATTCTGAGTTGGGGAAGAGTTAGTCTTTTCCCCAACTGTCACTGGAAGTTTCAGAGTTACATGATCCTACCTGAAAGGTCAAAGGAAGAGAGTGCCAGATGTCTCTCCTATTACCTAACATAGCACCCCACTTCTACCACTTCACACATCCCTTACCGCTGTCAGGGAGATTGAGGAGATGAAAGGACCAGGGCTTTCTATGTTACACCAAGTCCATGCAGTGCAGGGCCACCAGAGGGCTGGGTGCAGCCAGGAAATTCATCATCTATAAAAGGTTTGTGTTGAATCACGTCATTGGAGTCCCCAGAAGTTTCCAGAAGGACTGCTAGTATCATTGATCCCTGGGACATATCCTATAGGTCAGTTCAACTTCTGTTATATATGCATACTTTTTTCTCCACAAAATTATAGTGCTTTGGTTTTTATGAATTTCTTAGAAAATTGCTATGGATACAAAAAATTGTGTGTGTGTCTGCATGTGCATCACTCTACACTTTATTTTTTTTTTAACTTTGAGGCAATTGGGGTTAAGTGACTTGCCCAGGGTCACACAGCTAGTAAGTATCAAGTGTTTGGTCTGAGGCTGCATTTGAACTCAGGTCCTCCTGACTTCAGGGCCGGTGCTCTATCCACTATGCCACCGAGCTGCCCAATCACTTTACACTTTCAAGCAAACCAAAGGAGGTAAGAGTCGGGAGGTGGGGAGAGGCAGTAACAGTTATTTTTATTCCTGGATGGTTTAGTAATTTGTTAAATTTCCTTGTAATTCCTGCTAATGATTCGTTACATTAGAGTGAAGGGTGGGAAGCTATAAATTTTGAATAGAAGCTAAATTTGAAGACAGTGAATCTACAGTGTCTCAGCTGACAAACTGACATGCTTCTGATATTAGGGAAATGGTACAGATACCAGCAGGCTGGAAGAGTTCTGAATGTGACAGAAGAGAATGAGTGGAAGAGAAAGGGAAGAAAATCATGATAAGTGGATTTTGTGAGGTTTGCCGAGGCTACAACAACCTTTCCTAACCCCACTCACAATCACATATGTTTCCATCACTCACATTTTCATGGTGGGAAATTTATCCTCAAATCCCTCTGCTATCATTTGGTACTGGCAGTTTATCACAAACCCCAATAACTCCTCTATTTATGTAACATCCATATTTCCTGGACTAAGCAAGCTAAACACTAAAGTGTTTGCTAAAGGTAAGTGTTTTTCTAAAGGTAAACACAAGAGTGTACAAGCTGCATTAGGAAAGGTGCTGGGAAGGGCCTCATGGCCTAAAGTCTCTCTCACATTCCAGAATTTTCACCATGAGACATTCATTTCTTTAGGTTTCTAAAAGGCTTTTCTGTCTTCAAGAGTCCTTCTGACATAATGCAAGTGACCTTGAGAGGGTTAAGACTCATCAGTCAATACCTTAGGGAATCAAGGTCTTAGAGCAAAGATTCTTCACCTTTTTTTTTTGGTGTGTCCATTCTATGGACCCCAGGACTATGGACCTCCTCTCAGAATAATGTTTTTAAATGCACAATATACATAGCATTACAAAAAACAATTACAATGAAATAGTTATCAAAATATTTCTTAAAAAGCAAATTCACATGTCATAGGTTAAGAAACACTTGTAGAGGAAGAGGTCACAGGGCAAAGCCTGACTGAGAGAGGATCCCAAAGCCAAACCTTCCAATGGTGTTATTTTACCCTGAATCTTACAGGTGTTTCACTAACTGTTGGACAGCCTATTTCAGGTTATCTACCTCCCTCCAAACCTTATTGTGGTGGAGAGTGCTAGGTTTGGCTAAGGAAACCTGAGTTCAAATTCAAACTCTCATACTTACTTTGACCATAGGTGGATGACTTCAATCCGTTGCACTTTGGTTTCTTTCTCTGTGAAAACAGAGATAATATTTGCCCACTCTTTCTTTAACACAGTGATTGTAAGAAATACTTCTTTGTAAACCTTAAATTGCTATAGAAATGTGAGATATTTTTATATTATGCCTGCTTTCTAATTAGTTTATGCTCCTTGAGGCAAATGGCATGAAGTATTATTTTTCATCCTATTAAAGAAAAATCTGTTGCATGAATGTCATGATGAATTAATGGAGCATAATGGAAAGAGTGCTGACCTAGGTTCAAAGTTTGACTCAAGCCCTGTGTGACCTTTGGCAAGTCACTGAACTCTATTTCTCCATCTGTAAAATCGGGATAATAATACTTGCAGATTGCTAGACTTGCAGTCAGGAAGCCCTGAGTCAAAAATCCTACCTCAGACACTTGGGAGCTATGTGACTCAAGTCAAGTCACTTAACTGCTGTCTGCCTCAGTTTCCCCATATGTGAAATGGGGATAATAATAGCACCTATCTCTCAGGGTTGTTGTGAGAAATAAATGGCACATTTAAAGCACTTTACAACCTTCAAAGTGATATATAAGTATTACCACTATTAGCATCATCATTATTATTACTGCCTATAGAACCTACCTCCCAGAGTTGTTATGAGGCTCATGGGACATATGTATGCTTACAAAGTGCTTTGTAAAACTTAATGTGCTATGTAAATGAAAGTAATGAGGGGTTGAAATTTATACCATGGGAAAAATTACCCACATCAAGGAGATCACAAATCCATTGAGATATCAAAGTGTTTTTCTTTCTTTCTTATTATTATTACAAGAACTAATAGGTAATCAAATTAAAAACAAAGAAATCAAAATATAAGGATATTACTTATCCCAATAACCTCCCTGGTTGCTTCTCTATTAGTATTGTGGCTGACCCAGAAGTTGGTTGACATGGGTCCCCACCCAAGAGGCTCTCAGAGCTTCCAATATATTGTGTTATAGCGAGCCTGAGAACTCCCAGGATGTGCTTTCTGAGTGTATGTTTTAACCTGTACTTAGAGGAAAAACAAGATTAAAGCAGAGATGTGACTCCAGCTTGGGGTGAATGGGATGATAATAACTGGCACAAAGTAGAAGGCAAACCTGACCAATTATTACTTTACTTCTGTTTTCTCTCCCAAGGAGAATGACCCTTGACCTGAGAATAACAGAATAAAATGACCAACAGATAGTTGATACCCAAGGAAAGTAAGGAAAGAGTTAGAGAGCACCTGGAGTCTTTGATGAATTGACCTGAATTCAAGGGCCCTGGCCCAGATGAACTACAACCTCATCTTCTGGAGAGCTTATCCAGATGCAAAGAGACAAACTTAGGCTGGATGTGAGGGAAAATCTGACAATTAGAGTGATACAAGAGTAAAGTGGGCTGATGGGAGAGGGGATGGGGTTCCCTACCATCGGAGGTCTTCAAACAGTGATTACTACTTGTTATATGTAGTAAAGGAGAGATTTCTTTCAGGTATGGGTTGAGATGGGCATTCACTAAAGTCCCTTCAAAATCTCAAATTCAGTGATTCTGTGATTCAGCTCTATAGGTTCAGAAATTCTATGTTACCAGTTTGCCTATGTGTGTTCAGGTTCCAAGAAATTTTTTCAGTCAAACTTAATTCACGAGAGACTGATTCATAAACCAGATCTGTAATGTATTAATTTTATCATGGGATAATATACTTTTTTATATTTTCTATATATAACTGAAATACTTGCAACTCCTTTCCAGGATAGTTTTTTCTTCCAGGTACCTGGGAATGGAATTACTGATCAGAAGTCTGCTTCAGTGAGCCTAGACTCAGAAGAGAGGGAGTTGGATGGCCATGAGGAGAGTTGTATCTAGGCTAGGGCAGGCACTGACACATTATCCCTGCCTAACTCCAGAGAAAACCTTTCCAAAGACTAGAATACTCATGTCTGTCACACACAGAATCTCTCTCTCTCTCTCTCTCTCTTCCCTCTCTCCCTCCCCTTTCCCCTCTTTCTCCTTCCTTTCTCCTTCCTCTCCTGTCTTTCTCATTTCTCCCTCCCTCTTCCCTCTGTCTCTCACCTCTCTCCCTCTTTCTCCCCTCTCCCTCCCTTCCTCATCTTTCCCTCCCTCCCCCTTCTCACTCCCTCTTCTTCTCTCCCTCCTCCTTTCTCCCTCATCCCTCTCCCCCCTTTCTCCTTCCTCCCTTCTCTTGCCCATTCTCATCTCCCCTTCCCTCTTCTCTCCCTTCCCTCCTCTCTCCCTCCTTCTCCCCTCTCCCTCCCTTTCTCATCTTACCTTCCCCCTTCTCTCTCATTCCCTCCTCTCTTCTTCCCTCTCCCCCTCTCCTCCTATCTCTCCTTCCTTCTCATCTTATCTCTTTTCCTCCCTTCCCCTTTCTCCCCCTCCTTCCTCCTTCTTTCCCTCCTCTCCCCTATTTCTCTTCTCCCTATCTTTCTCCCCCCCTCTCTCCCATGTTTCTCCCTCTCTCTCCCTCCCTCCTTCTCTCTCTTTCTCTTTCTCCATCCTCCCCTTTTTCTCTTCTTTGAACAGTGCTATAGTCACAATGACGGGTCACCCAGTCTCCAATGTACTCCCTCTCCAATCCAAACTTCAGCCACCACTGCTGATCCAATCTTCCTGGTGAACTGATAATGGAATTTTTTTTGTGTTGGGTATTAGGGATACAAGGATGAAAAACAACAACAGCAACACTGTAGTCTCTTGCTAAGGAGACCCAGGCAAAGTGTTATTAGAAACTCAAGGCAGAGATCACTTTCATCCGGGGAGTTAGTGAATGGCTTCATGACACCAATGTATGCCTTTTACTTTTTAATAGGTTTTCATCCTGTTATCTATAGGGATTTCATGTTTATTGGTTGATGTAGCCTGTCTTGGATTATTACTTGTTAAAAACAGGTATTATACCTTTGTAAATCTTTTTGTAAGCTATCTAATACTGTGCTAATTAGTTATTTAATCAATACAGTTTGATGACAGCAATGGTGACACTTCAGTTAGAACTAATTATAATACGGTTAATGCATCCTGTGAGATAAATTAGTAGGTGCCATTATAATTTATTAATAATAATCACTTAAATTTCTTTAGTGCTTTAAGGTTTATAAAACACTTTACACACATTATATTATTTGATCTTCACAAAAGCCCTATGAGGAAACTGAGGCTGCAAGAGGTGAAGTGAATTTTTAAAAGTTCACATGACCAGTAAGTGGCTGAACTGGTATTTGAACTCAGATCTCTTGATTCTGAATCTAGTGTACTTTTACCTACACCTCACTGGCTCTTAGAGGGAAATAGCAATTCCAATGACTAAAAAAAAGTTAGCCAAATAGCATGCTTTGTGGGTGAGAATGATATTCTCAAATGTCAGAATCCTGGGTTCTATTTTCTGCCTTTTCCACCGACTACATGTCTGAATTTAGGCAACTGTTTCAGCTCTTCATGTGTAAAACCGACAGAGAATACTCACCTACCTGACAGAGTGTCAAGGGGACTTAATTAATATCTGTAAAAGGCTTTGAAATGCTTGGATGAAATGTACTATGTAAGTACCAAGTACTCTAATAGGGCTTTTTCTGTCTGATTATCCTACAGTCAAACTAATCCTCCTAATCTCTGAATAATGGCTGAATTTGGAAATAAAGTTCCACACACAGGAAAAGCCTAGCATTCACTCACTAATTGTCATTTAGTGGGCTGAGAGGGAGGAAAATTAGGTATTTTTATTTTTCTGTTATTCTGGGAGAATAAACCAGAGGTGTCCCTTTGAAGATTTATCAACAAATGCAATTTAGCTAAAGAGATCATTGCCTGTGCCTGGCACACAAGTAACAGGGTTGAGTGTTGTGTGAAAACAATCCATGGGGAATCCTAAAGGGCTGATGGTAAGAACTGCCCCCCACTGGGGAGTGTGTCCTTTCACCTCGGACAGGGCTGATAGTGATTAGGTGATGCAGCAGCAGAAATCAATGGAATGACCTAATGAGGCTTTCACCTAGGGCACAAGACAAATGAGCCAGTTTTTACAGCACTGCTGCCTGGAAAAGAGATGCAGGTGAAAGACATTCCAGCCACGGGGGTTGACTCCATTTGGCCTTCCCCATCAGCATGGGCAAAGCTTGAGGAATGCAAGTCAGCAGTTGAGCTCCAAACTGGAGGTCAAATACATTCAGATGCTATTAGCTGAAATGGGTACTTTGGCTTAACCTCGCAGCTTCCTACAGTAAGGCTCAAGGAAAGGATGAAAACAGAGTCACTGAAGACAAGACTTGAATACTCAAGGGTCCATGATTCCAACGGTGTCGGTTCTCTCTGCTGATACAGAGCCCAGATCTTCCATGATTTGGTAGCCTTGTGAGTTATTGTAGTGGCCACACACGTGTATCACTTATTTATTATATAAATAATCTTCATAACAATAATGCTCATGAACAATAAGCCAACCCTCTGGAGATGATTCTGATTTTAGCCAGGGTAGTTCTCCAGCAGCAGATACAGAGCTCATACTCAAAGACTTTCCACTGTCTGTGCTTCTGGCACAATCCAGGAGAGCACAGGGTCACCACCAGGCGCCAATGACGCAGTAGAGGAGGAGAACTCTAACTGAGAAGAAATGAAAAACAAGGGCAAAGTAGAACATTTCATGGCTCGCCACTGCCCCCCTCCCCAGAACATGTCAACTTTGGAAAGTTGTAAAGATCAGTGGGGCAAGAAGGATAAACTATTCCTTGTGGTGTCTCAAAATAAATAATGGCTATCATCACACACCAGATACTATACCTCTGTTTAAACTATCATCATTCCATAACGAGGATAGTTAATGGTGGGTGGATTAGAAGAAAGAAGTATCTACATGTGAAAATTAAAATTTCTTAGTGAAAGTGGTTAAAATGGAAAATGTTATAAATGAAGGTGGTACAATCTCCTTTCCCTGGAAGTATTTAATACTAAAATTGATTTTTATCTGCATAGAACTGGCTGCATTTTTGTATCTGAAGGTGAAAGGTAAACTAGATGACCTTTCAAGCCCTCTCTCGTCCTGTGAATCTTTCAATGAAGACGACCACATTTGTTCATCTTAGATTCTATTCTAAAGTCATCATTTGGGCAATGTTCCCACTAAGAATGATTTAATTCTAGGAGTTTTATCTCTGCTTTCTAATCATTTTACCTTATGGTCCTTTCTGCTAAATGAATAGTAGTTGCTTAAATGTCTTTTGAATTGCTATACCAATATATAAGTGCTATCATATACATTAATTGTAAAAATGCTGGAAAATAAAAAAGGCACATATGTCTTTGAAGTGAATAAATGTATATACGAGTGACGTGCATTCATTTAAGGAAAAACATTCAGATAAATTCCAGAGTTATTATGTCTATTATTATTTTAGAAGGAAATTGAATTAATTCTTAACAAAACATATTTTACTGAGATGCTCTATAAGTAAATTTGAAAAAAGAATAAATCTTATAAAAAGACAGATGGTAGTAATAATCTCTTAGACCTGAAATTGCATTACAGAAGACCTGAATACCACAACTATGTTAAAAACAAATAATACTCATTTTATTTCACAACAAAAAAAGGTCCTTCTCAATAATTTATTACTAAAATTCTGGAAACAACTATATAAATATTTGATCTGCAGAGTAATTTTACATCCTCTCTCTGGTCTGCAGAAAGTAGCATATTCCAAAGTGTATGTGTTTGCTTGGCAGGGGTTGGTGGAAGTGAGCAGAGAAGGTAGAGGAAGGTATAAGGAAATATATGAGTATATATTTCATCAAGGGCAGAGATTTTATTTTATATGGTTTTTTTCTGCATCTCTCACAGCACCTAGCATAGTGCTTCATAAACAAAGGCAATTTAAGGAATATTTGTTTTTTGAGTGGAAAGGATCTCATTATACAGATTTCACTTATTTTCTCCATTTTATGTAAAAGAACATTCAACTTTGCTATATGAAACAATTTCAATCACCCAATTACTTGTATTATATATATGTGTGTGTATATATACATATATATATTATATACATAATCCAAGAAAGTATCTAAGTTACAATAAATAAATCATGATACTAGGAAATGCCTGATGGTCAGTGAGAACTCCTATCTCCCACTCTCCTTGGCTTCTTCCCTGTGGCACTAGGGGAGAAGTTGGGACCACAGTAGCTCAATCATCAAATACTGACTACACTGTTGGTGACCTATAAGCCTGGAAGTAATCAGCTAGAAGTAGATGTTTAGGATGGATTATCATACAGATCATCAGTGGCCTTCTGATAACCACATTAATGACTTTTTGTTAGTCCGCATTTCCTTTGACCTCTCTACAACACTTGATACTGATGACCAACTTTCTTCTTGAAACTCTTAACTCAATTTTTGTGATGCTCTTCACTCCCTTCTAGTTCTCCTACAATTCTAGCTCTTTCTATCATTTTTGTTTCTCCTTCTCTCAGAGTTCTCCAAATGAAGGAATTGTCCAAGATATTTTCATCCTTATTCCCTTCTCTCACCATATCTTTACCCCACATGTTCTCATTAATTCATTTCCATAATTTCAACTATTGCCTCTAAGCAGATGACCTATCTAGATTGGATCTATACTCTAAAATTCTCTGCCTAGTCCCAAAGGTTGAATTTTCTGATATCTTGTTGAACTTCACATGGGCAGTCCACAAACATCTCAAATTCAAAAATGTCTAAGACCAACTTTATCACCTTTCAGCAATCCAAATATCTTCCCCGTTTTTTTATCCCTGTTATTACTCTACACCATCCTCCCAATCACTAAGGCTTAAAACCTCATGACCATCTTTTACTTGTCCATTTCTCTTATTTCGCCCTCCCTTTCCCCAGCTGAATCAGTCACCAAAATCTGTTAGAAGATCTTTCATTCTCAGTATCTTGATCTGTCCCTTCCTTTCCACTCCTACTTCTCATCTGGACCAATGAAACAGATTCCTCCAACATCTTTCCCCTCCAACCTATCTTGTATAAAGTACCAGATTAATCTTCCCAAAGCATTGCTCTGATCACACCACTACCCTACTCAAAAATCTTGAGTGGTTCCCCACTAATTCCAGCCTACCTTTCTAGTGTTTTCTCTTGCTAGTGCCCTAAATATAAAATGAATTGAAGGCACCAAATGGTAGTATTTGATAGATGAAAGGGACTTCAGAAGATTTCTAGTCCAACCTGTTACTTAAAGAAATAATCTACAATATCAAAACTTGACTAGAAGACCACAAGTGAGAGGGAATCCTCTACCTCCTTATGAAGCTAGTTCCATTTTGTGAAAGTTCTTATTATTGGGAGGTGTTTTTTTTTCTATACATCAAACCTTAATCTTGCCCTCTGCAATTTCTACTCCTTAATCCTACTTTTGACCTCTGAGGTCAGGCAGAACCAATTTAATGTTTCTTTCATGTGACAACCTTTCAAATACTTGGAAATAGCTATTATGTCACTTACAAATTTTCTCTTCTTAAAGCTAAACATCCACATTTCCTTAAATGGACCCTCATATGGCACACCTCTGCTCATCAGCTTCCTCTGGATACTTTCTAACTTTTTAATGTCCTTCCCAAAATGAACCAAACTAAACATAATTCTACATATGTGGACTAGAGAGAGTCAGGGATACCAAAGTTTTATGAATCGGCAAAGGAGTTAGCCTTTTTTTTCCCCTGATCTCAACTCAGAGATTGACCTGATTACAATCCAGGCATGAGGCTGTAAGTCTGGTTCCTGCCTAGCAGCAAATTTTTTCAGGGCCAGAGGCTTCCCAAAGGCTAGACACACTTTAGCCTTTAACCTGGAGTTTCTTCAGGCCCATTGTTAGATAAGCTCTAATGGATCAATCAGCATTTATTAAGCCCTTACTATGTGCCATGTAATACCTGGCACTGAGGACACAAATACAAAAGATGAAACAACTCCTCCTCATGACTCCTACCTCTCCTCTCTTTCCCTTTCTCATTTCTCCTTCTCTCTCCCTTCCCTCTCTCTCAGCTCTCCCTCCTTCTCTCCTCTCCCTCCCTTCCTCATCTTGAAGTAATGTGACTCACAAGGCTGTATTTTGTCACTTTCAGGAGACTGTTCCTCCAATTGGAAAGAAACCTACAAGTACATCTCAAAAGTCTGTTAAAGTTTCAAGATACTGATAAGTATGTTTCATACATAACACCAATCTGTGGGGTATCTCCATCTGTAAAAGTACTAAACAGATGGTGTTAGGTAAGCCCAACTGTATTAACCAGTAACAGGGCTTAAATCAATCCTAAATAAACAGATAATAATTTTTTCACAAATCATTTTTAGTAAATTTTAGATCTTTAATAAATGTTTTGGAAAGTAGTTTTGACCACATAGGCTCATATGGGGACTGGGCAGGGGGTGGGGTAAGGTGGAAAAAGGGCTTGGTTTGTACTCAAAGGGCCTGGTTTCAAACCCTGACTCTGGCAGTTACAACCCATGCAACCTCGAGCAAGCTTCTTAACCTCTTTGCACTTCTGCATCTTCATCTATACAAAAAACAGTTGTTGGACTAAACGACCTCTAAAGTCCCCTTTCGCTCTAAATCTATGGTCCTATGAAAAGATTTCTGATGTTTTTCCATCATTTCAAAACTGGCAGCCGCCCGAGTTTTCCGCCAGCACTCCCGACAGGGCTGGACCTCTTGGGAGGGAAAAACCAAGAGTCTGAAGTGCTTCCTTTTCACAGTTTTTCATTATCAAAATTCTCACTTTGGTGCAGATTTCTTGTGCAAATTTGCATTACTTTAAGGAAGAGAGGAAAAACCAAAATATCAAAGAAGAGGCAGATGTTTAAGGGAATGTGAGCCTTTGCCCAAGTGTAAAAAATGGGTTACAAGCCTCTTCATCATCAGAGCCTTCCCCCTACAGCGTACGGTCTCTGATAGTGGGTAAATGATCCAAGTATCTCCAGCACATGCTTTACAAGTGTTTGAGGTGAGGAGCTGTGTCAACCCAGGTTGTTGTTGCTCTTCTGCTATGAAGGACTCCTCTATCCCAGTTTGCAGCTTCTAGAAGGGTAAGGTGAGACTGTGTGTGTGTGTGTGTGTGTGTGTGTGTGTGTGTTAATGAGCATCACTTTAGCAAATCTTTGCACTTCAAAGTCTATTACTCTTCTAGCCTTTGAGAAGTAAGATAAGTAAGCAGATCAGCTGTACCCTCAAACTTCAAGTCTCATGTCCCTCAGCAGCACAAAAAGAGGCCTTTCTGAAATTCTGACATCCATGGCATCAGATCTTTGAAGTATACTCAATCCAGAATCAATTCAGGAACTACAGATACTTGTTATTAGCTTGTGTTGATTCACTTCCCAGAGAAGGATTTAATTAATGTAATACATATTGGTCAATTCTTTGCTTTAAAACTTTACGTTTGGCCCACTCGCTGATCAATAGATATTTTAATCTTCTTCACATTTTAGACCTGGTTTTAAGACTCACAGAACAGAGGCCCAGATTTCACAATCATTAATTGCTATTATCAGCCCTTTCATTTTCTGAACATCAGCAGTTTCTAAAAATTCTGCTTTTATTCATGTGTTTAAATTATCCCTTCTTGTTCACCAGTTACTTGCACAGTGTCTTTCAAACAAGTACAAAGTTTACATTAAGCCAATAATGCGAAGGTGAAAAACTCAGAAAAAGAACTCCCTGAAATTCTCCATAGACTAAAATTTCACTTTCCAACAACTGAGCTTAGTGGACCATGAATGAGGGAGAAATGATGTAAATTTCCAAGGACTGAGGCTGAAGTAGAGGTTTCATATAACTTCTTCCTTTTCCATCAAGGCCTTAATCGTCTGGATAGATTGAGTCACCTGCAAAGTGGCCAATTACTGGAAATATCAGTTTAGTATCTTGCTTTAGTAACTTTCATTTTTGTTTTGGATTTAAGTGAGGACAGAGCCTAGGGTTTGGCATGAGGAAGATGTCTTTAAATCCAGCCTTAGACACTTCCAAGCAGTGTGGCCCTGAGCATTTAACCTCTGCCTGCCTCAGTTTCCTCAATTTTAAAATGCGCATATCAATAGCACCTACTTCATTGGGCTGTCATGAGGATTAAATGTGATAATATTTGTAAATTGCTTAGCTCAATGCCTGGCACACAGTAAGTACTTAATACATGCTGATTCCCTCCCTTTTTCTCACCTAGTCAGAGCATGGTGCTAATTAGGCTGCACACATTATAGTTAAATATCTGTTTAACAGTATCCTGACAGAGCATCTCTCTGTCATATGTGGGGAAATCTCATAATTAGATATCTCACAAATATGTTCCATTTTTCACAAGGGGGGATAAAGTAAAAGTAAAAAACATTGGGACAACAATAGAAATCTATCAGCTCCAGAGGGAAAGTAACTAAAGGCATTTATACTATTATTGGGTCTGTGGCATTCTCATGAACAAAAGATACACAAATGCAGGAAAATCACTTCACTTTCAGAAAGTTCTAGAAGGCAATGGCCTCTCATCTACTTGCTTTTCTTTCTTTTTTTGGCCTGGATCTGTGATTCCATTGATGTAGGGTACTCCTGGCATGGAAACCACCTTCACTGATTCTGATTTGCAACTCGTCTTTAAGTCATGGTTGTTTAGTCATGTCTGACTCCATGACCCCTTTTGGGGTTTTCTTGGCAAAGATACTGGAGTGGTTTGCCATTTCCTTCACCAGTTTACTTTGTTGTTATTGCTGGGTCATTTTTTATCTCATCCAACTCTTCATGACCCCATTTATGTTTTTCTTGGCAAAGATATGAGTGGTTTGCCATTCCCTTCTCCAATTCATTTTACAAATGATGAAACTGAGGCAAACAGGGTTGAGTGACTTGCCCAGGGTCACATAGCTAGTAAATATGTAAGGCCAGATTTGAACTCACAAAGATGGGTCTTCCTGACTCCAGGTCTAGATGCCTGAATGCCACTGTGCCACCTAGCTGCCCTCTTTAAGTCATAGTCTTCAATGATTGCCTAGGGGCACTGAAAATATAGGTGACTTGCCTAAGGTCACATGCCTGGTATGTGTAGGAAGCCAGACTTGAACACAGGTCTTCCTAATCCCAGGGTTCCCTAACTCTATGTAATGTGCTACACTTCTTCTCTACCCACCTATACACCCTCTTACCTTAAAGTAGTATGTACAAAGAATAAAAAGGCTGAGAAAATGATCCATTTTTAGAGGTGGAAGACAGTGAATTCTTTTGCAAGAAATGGGTTGTTTTCTAGGAATTTTGCTCAATTTCCCATAGTTCACAACTTAATAAAGAAAAAGAACTCACACTTAGGTCCATTAATTTCACTTCTCCAAAAACTGTCGCATATAACTTATTTTTATAAGTTCCTATGTTGCTTATTCAGTATTAAGAGAACCTCTGGCAAATTAGGACAATCAAATACAGAGGCTCTGTCACTGTAGTCAAATAGATAAAGGATCATGGCCTTAGTCATATATTTTAAGCAACTAACTCTTTAGTTTAGATTCTAATTTTAGTTTTTAAAAGCTATGTCCCAATTTGCTGTCTAGTCCTGTCCCATTTTTATTTGCTACCACACTGGAGGTATAAAGTAAGAGCTAAAAGGCTAATATGGAGGTAACTAGGAGGCACAGTGGGTAGAGTACTCAATCTATAGACAGAAAGAGCTGAATTCAAATCCAGCCTCTGACACTTACTAGCTTTGTAACTCCGAGCAAGTCATTTAACCTCTCCATCTGCCTCCATTTCCTTATCTGTAAAATAGAGGGAGGGTGGTAATAATAGCACTTACCTCTCAGGGTGGTTGTGCAGATCAAATAACATAATGTCTGTAAAACACTGCTTTGCAAACTTCAAAGCATGATGTAAATGCTAGTTAGCTAATTTCCCTAAACTTCTAGGTTCCTACATAGGCTTACCATATAAAAAAAATCCAATCTGTTCTTTTAGTTTCTCTTTTCCTTTTGAAGAGGAGGAGGAAAATTAGAAAGAGGAGGAAAGCAGGAACATAAAGGAAAGCAAAGAAGTGTTAGGCAATGCAAAGGTGTGAAAATAACCCATGTGGGAATTAAAGAATATTAATAAGGTTAGACTAAACACTACCTCTTATCTTATTTAATAACAAAAAATTATTTTGCAAGCACTAACAGAAGTGATAGTTATTAACTTTCCTTCTCCCAGGCAATCAATAGATGCTTTTCAAGGCACAAATTACTGTAGTTCTGTGCACAGTTTTAGTTTGGGCAATAGCTCAGGGGTAGCTGTAAAAACATTAAGCACTTGATAACACCTCATAAGGGGACAAGTGCCTGCAGTGCTACTCTGGGGCCATATATGTCTCTAAAGCCCATCCTAAGCACCTATTAGTCACTTTGCCCAAAACTTTGTCTGCTCTTCCAGACTTGTTTCATAGGAGGAAAAAACAAAACCAGAAACAACCCCTAAACTCCAAGAAATTATAGCAAACTGTTGGAAGTACATATAAAAACTGCTAAAGCACCTTAGCTACAGAATTTTTTTTTAATAGTGCTGGTGTAAACCATAATTTCCTGGCCAAAGATAAGATATATTTCACTAAGAAAAAGCGAGGAATAAGAAAAAGTAAGGAAATATGCCACAAATCCAATTACTACTGACTAGGGTGTTACCTGTTACCTTATATTGAATCACAAATTTATAGTTTAGTTCTCATTACTTATCTATCACCATAAGTGTAAAGCAAAATATTGTAGTGGAAAGAAAATAACACTGGACTTAGAGCCAGGATACTTTGGCTCAGGCACTTGATAGCTGTGTGTAAATGGACAGCCATATAACATCTAAGAGTCATAGTTTTCTCATCTGTAAAATGGGGTTAATAACCCACACACTACCTACTTCATAGGATTGTTGTGAGGAAAGTGTTTTGTAAACCTTGAAATGTTATATTTATGTAAATTAATAACAAAATAACATATATGCAGAACTCTGTAAGAGGAATACCATTTCAAGGAGAATCTGATGGAATATAAAAGAAATTTTGGTTGCATGAGTTCATGAAATTAGCTCCAAATACAATATGAAATTTATGAGCAGTTCTTATATACTCTGACAGAAGTATATGCTTTTTTAGATATTAAAAGAATTGAACTCTTTTTTGTTGAGCATGAAAAAGAGGAATTCCTCTTTCAAATTATTCAACTTTATAGTACAATTTTTTTTCTGGAGAAGAACTTCAGATACTTTTCAAATAACCCCAAACATTTAATCCATACCCCTTGGAAGTCATGCTGTGAGCATACATAGGAAAAAGAGAGGAGGTAGGGGTTGGGTGGGGAATTGGATAGGAGAAAAAGCAAGAGCGCTGTTGGTGAAATACTAATACTCTCCCTTTTCCCAGGTCTACTTTAAAACAAAACATAGATCTCTCTGTCACTCATAAACCTTTCTGCCACTCAGTTTGGTCAGGACTTTCTCCATAACAATTCAAATGGCACATATAAAAGACTGCTTAAACTGCACAGATATTTATTTTGGAAATATGCATTCTTTATCCACTCAGAGCAAATCGAGTTCTGTAAGACGCTCATGAGAAAATGCCAACGTTCAATGGGGCTTTTCATTTAAAACATGGTGCTTTGGAATGGATCACAAAGACTGCATGCAGGTGATGGGCACTGCACATTCACAAAGAGAAACTGAGACTCAAGTGGTGAACTGGAGGGTCGAAGACACAAAGCGACTCTGCATATCTATGCACAGTCAATGAGCTGGACAGCAGCATGATGCCGATCTCATCGTGTTTGTCTTTGTAAGCAATACTGATCACTACAATAGAACTGCTTGTGCTTTGAAATGGCATCACTTGTTGTCAGTTCACCGGCATGAACAAATTGGCCATACTGCAGGGGATCTGTTCGATTTGCATGCAGAGATGCTGCCAGGGAGTCCAGGACAGGCCTGAGAATGAGCCTTTAGTCCTTTGGCTCACAGTTAAGTAGTCTCGTGGCTAAATCATCCTGTCTCTTGAAATTTCATACAATCCTTATTTATGTCATTATTAATTTGCCATTAGAAGCTCTCTGAGACCAAATGTCCATTCACTTTCCAGCTTTATTTACTTGGAACATGAGCAAATAAATTGAATGGGAAAGTATAGAGATTTCACTAATTTCTCTAATATCATGAGTCACTAAATGATCACGAAAGAGAAAACAAAGAGAAAGCATATCCTTGTACTTGCCCTTAGAAACAAAAATGATGCTCAATGTATCTTTATTACCAAAGAAAAAGATTTGTAATAAATATCTCTATCAAATTCAAGTTAGACAGTATTTTCTGAAACATATGCTATCAGATTAAGCACTGGTAATAGTTCTGGTATTTTGTATTCTTCTAAAGGCACAGCTTCCTACTTTTAGAGAAATTATGCAGTTCTCAGGATATTTGAAGGAAAAAATTGATTAGAGAATATTTTTCAGATTTCTTGGTTGCTGAGTCCCCCACTCTTCCTCTTTTCTCACTTTTATGTTTCAACCCTTGTCTCTCGTTTTCCCAGATAATAGTAATGAAGATCTAGGATGTTATCACAATCCCTACCAAGCAACGATTGAGAAGAAATGGAAGAATCTTTATTACAGCTTCCCTAAGCCCACCATGTGCATGATTAGACTTTATGCCCTTGAACATGAGCCAATTTTAATTCAGACCTACTTTGTTTAACCCAGCTCTCAGTTAGTTTAACCTCCTTTGCCACTATAGCAAGAGTGGTCTCCAAAGGAAAAGATTTCAAGTGATGCGGTGTAATTCAGGGAAAGTCAGGTTTCACTTAAAGGTAGAAGGTTGAAGGAATGTTGGTCGAAAAGTTGGAGGATGTAAAGGATTTTGTTGGGAGTAGAGCAGGAGTTTTGAAGGGTATAGTGGGAATAAATAAGAGATGGGTGAATGAGGGTGGGATGGACCTAGGGAGGAGTAAGGCTGATCAGAAGTATGATAACTTGGAAGAAGATAGCATGAGCATGTAATTTTTATCTAAGGGCAAAGGGGGCATCTTGGTAGTGCTGGGCCTGATATCAGGATAACCCGAGTTCAAATCCACACATATACACTTACTGGCTATATGAAGTAAGTCACTTAACTGCTGCCTGCCTCAGTTTCCTCAATTGTAGAATGGAGATCACAATAGTTAGGAGGATCAAAGGGCTAGGAGGATCAAAATAAATAATATTTGTAAAGTGCTTCGAAGTGCCTGGCATATAATAGATAATATATAAATGCTTGTTCCCTCTCTCCCTTCCCTCCCCATCTATTGACCAAGATTGGATGAGTAGAATTGGGTAATCAATACAGTGGGGGATGAGAGGGATGGAGATTTTCTTTTAGAAACTTGCCACATCAATCATTTCCTCTCAACTCATCTTCAGTGTATCCAAATCCACCAGTTTCTTCCCTGCCACCTACAAACATACAGGAGTCTCTGAGTCTCTCCTATTAAAAGAAAACAAAAGAAACCCTTTCACTAACACTGACATTCCCTCAAGCTGTCATCCTTATCTCTTCTCCCTTTTAAAGCCAAATTCCTTGAAAAGTTTCCTATATTTGTTGCTTCAATTTCCTTACCTCTCAATCCTCAGCTTCATGCAATGCCTTGGCAGTGTTACCCATCATTTCTTAACTAAATCTCAGGCCTCATTCTGATGGACTTTGCTTACACTTTAGACATCATCAGTTACCCCATTTGCTTGGATACTCTCTCTGTTCCCTCGGCTTCTGGGGCATGGGATCTCCTCCTACCTATCTGACAATTCCTTCTGAGTTTTGATGAATCATCATCCTGCAGCTGCTCCCTTACTTGGCCAGTCCCCAAGGCTTTGTCCTGGGCTGTTTTCTTTTGATTTTTTTTTCTTTTCTTTCTTATTCCCAGGGGTTCTTACCCTGGAATCTTTGAAATTTAAAAAAAATTATATTTTGATAACTATTTTAATATAATTATTTCCCTTTATAGTCTGAAGTATTTTATTTTATTTACTTAAAAATACTGTTCTGAGAAGTCCATAAGCTTCATTAGACTGACAGTGGGCTCCATGACACCAAAAAAGGTCAAGAACCCTTGCTATACCTTCTCTTGATGACATCAACTCCCTTTGATTCAGTTATTGTCTTCATATATCCAACTCTATATATCCAATCCAAATCCCTCTCCTAAATTCTACCTCTCATTTCTAACTGCCTGATAAACATCTTAACCTGAGTGTTCTATAGGTATCTCAAACTCAAGCTGTCCAAAATGGAACTCATCATGTTTTCCCCAAAGCCTATCTCTCCAAATTTTTCTATCTCTGTTGGGGATGCTGCTATTCTTATGGTCACCCAAGTTTGCAACTTTTGAATCATCTTTGACTCTGTTCCCTCCCTCACTGTGCAGTATCTTGTATTCTTGTCAATTCTACAGTACTTCATATATTTGTGTCCCCCTCTCCACTCACTCAACCACCACCCTAGTATTCTACTCTTTTTGCTTTCTTGTCTCTTCTTTCTCTCTATCTAAATATCTCTCTCTCTCTCTCTCTCTCTCTCTCTCTCTCTCTCTCTCTCTCTTCCATTCTCCACATGGCTGCCAGACTTATATTCCTAAAACACGGACCTAAACATTTCACTCCTATAGTCAAAGTTTTTCAGTGACTCTTTTTTACCTTTGGGACAAAATGTGAAATTCTCAGGCTGGCATTTAAGGTCCCCCACAAATGGCCCTTACTTCCCTTTCTAGTCTTAATTCATAATACCCCTTCACATACTCTGCTACAGTCATCCTGGTGCACTAGCTGCTTTTCATATATAACATTCACTTTCCTACCTTTGTGACTTTATATAGGCTGTCACCAGGCCTGGTATGACTTCTTTCCTTTGTTCTGCCTCATTGATGCTCTAACTTCTTTCAAAGTGTAACTCCAAAGTGTAGCCTTTACTGATTTCTTCAGTCCTCTCTTTTCCTCTTGACATCCCTTTATATTACTCTGTATATTCCTCCTGGTAACATACAAAACCCTTGAGTTTCATTTTTTGTACCTGTATCCCTAGTGCCAAGCATAGTCAGTGCCTTGAACATAGTAGGCATTTAAAGAACTTAGAGAGCAGCAACTTGACAAGATGCCCTCTCCCAAAGTCTGAAATGTAAAGTGGAATAGTGATATTTTTCTGGCCCTTATTGGCAGAGGGGGCAGAGAATGGCAATTGATTTGAAAGCTTCACAACATTTTAACTTCAGTCATATTTTTCCAAATAAAGCCTTCAAAAACTCTGTAAAAATCTGTAAAACCTAGGGTAAGATGAGTCAACTCTTTCCCTTCTGTTCTCCTCCCAAACCAAAACTTTTATGGGACTTGTTCATTATATAGTGGATTCTTCATAGCCTTAGAGAATTTGTGGTATTCCCTATGAAGTATTCACAACTCTGGAGAAAGAGTAAAGGGAGCCCACCAAATCCCAAGCTTCAAGGACCCAACTGGGTCAAACTCTTAGGTGGGAGGCTGTTAAAGTCAACACCAAATTATCAGGATAGATCCAAAATCACTCAAAAAGCAGAAACTGGACTCTCATCAGTTCATTTTCCATACATCCCTTCCCCCTCCCATGCTGCTCTTATACCCTCCATAGATCTGGATGCCTAAGAACCTCTTTTTAAAAGTCTAAGGCATGTGATGGTGCCAACATAACAGGAATGGCCTAACTCTTTTAATGCTTTAGCAGCATTCTCAAGGATTTCAAGTAAAGACTCTTGGTCCCATCCTGGTTAATTGGAAGTAAGATATACTGACCTGGAGAAGAGAAGAAAAAGTAGAAATAAGCTGATAAAGAAAGATTATTGTTCTGACTTAAAAATAAAGGGAAGGTGGAATCCAGAGTGAGACTGATTTCAAAATCTACTACAGTAAACTTAAGGTTTAATAGGAATGCATGGTAAAGGGGATTGCCACGACTGTCTCAAGCTCCAAAAGCATGCCTCCTCTCCTTATGGCTGATAGCTTAGTTGCCTCTTCCACACAGAAGAAATCTCATGGGAGGTCCCTCAACTCTCATTCAGTCTTCAAAATTTTTCATCATAATCATCTACTCTCTTCTCTTGCTTTACTTACAAAGGAAGAGATATCTCTATTCCTCACTAAAACTAGTCCCTCTTGCCCTCCTTGGAAATCTTAGAACAGAAAGTGAAATTCTAAGTGTTTGTTCCAACAATAATACCCTTTCTACCATGAAGCTTTAATCTCTCCCCATCATTCCACTGTTTCCTTTTACAAACTTTCTTACATCTCTCCAATTCTTTTTTAAAAAGTCTTTCTTTCTCATTTTACCCAATCCAATTCAACAGACACTTATTAAGCACCTGCTATATGCAGGGCATTGTGCTCCACACTGGGGATAAAAAACAAAAAGGTCCCTTCTCTTAAGGAGCTTACATTCTAATGAAAATACATGTTAACAGATAATTCAATACAAAATAATTTGAGAAGGAAGGAGAATTAACAACTAGGAAAATTGGGGAAAACTCTGCAGAGACACAACTACCTAACCTAAACCTTAAAGAAAGCTACCCTCTACTGCACCATTTCTATCTTCTCTTTTACTGCTAAACTTCATGAAAAGTTATCTACATTTAACAGCTCTATTTCCCTGTTACCTATTCTCTTGACCCCTTGCAATCTGGCTTCTCCTACCTCCATCAATTTACTGTTACTACTCTATCAAAGATTACCACTTGGTGCCTATCTGCCAGATACAATGGCTTTTTTTCTCAATCTTGTTTGACCTTTCTGTAGCAATTGACACTGTCACTCTCTGCCTCTTCTCTGGCTTCAGAGAACTGTTTCACTAGTTCTTCTTTTAATCCTTCTCTCTCTCTCCTAGGCTGGCTCTAACACCTGGTGAGTGTTCCAGAAAGCTCTGTCCTTAGTATTCTTCAGTTCTTTAAGCTCTCTTTGGGCAATCTCATTCATTCTCATAGCTTCAACTATCACCTCTATCCACGTCTCCAAGTCTATTATGTCTAGCCTTGGACTCTCTTCTGAGCTTCAGACCTGCCTTTCCAGCTTTTCCACCTGGCACTTCAAAATAAGCATGCTTCAAATTGAGCTTCCTTCTCTTCTAAACCTGTTTCTCATTCTGACTTGGCTCTTCCTGTCATTGGTGCTACTATTCACCTAGGGTTCCTATATTTGAAACCTTAAAATAGTCCTTGATTCTTTGCTCTCTCACATCTAATCTGCTAACAAGTCTTGTCAGTATTTTACATCTATCTTCTCATCACTGTTTCCACTGCTATCACTCTAATATAGTTCTTTATTACTGGTGGCACAGTGGATAGAGTGCCAGGCCTGGAGTCAGGAAGACCTGAAATCAAATCCAACCTCAGACACTTAATAGCTGTGTGACCTTGGGCAAGTCATTTAATCCTGTTTGCCTTAGTTTCCCCATCTGTGAAATGAACTGGAGAAAGAAGTGGCAAACATTCTAGGACCTTTGCCAAGAAAACCCCAAATGGAGTCACAAAAAGTTTGGCAGGACTGAAATGACACAACAATACTGAGACTACTGTAATAAATTCTAAATAAATCATCCTACCATTGCATTTTCTTTCCTCCAATTCATCAACTCCAAACTGTAATTTTCTGTGAGATATGGTCATTTCACTTCTCTGTTCAAAAATGGTCAGAAGCTCCCTACTAAATAAAGTTCAAACTCCTAGTATTCAAGGTTCTCCAGAATCTTATACTCAACCTTTTGAGCCTTACTTCATGTTATTCCCCTCCCCACACTCACTACATTACAGCCAAATCGTAATGTGTCCTAAGACTTTTATGTCCTGTGCTTTCCTGCCACTGAGTCATTATTTCTGAAACATGTTCCCCTTCCTTTGCATTTGTTGTCCCAGTCTTTAAAGTCCAAATAAAATGTACCTCCTTCATACCTTCCTCAATTCCTCAATCCACATCCCCTTCCTCTCTAGGACCTTACAGAGCATCTTCCTTTGTACTTCTCTAATGCATTTACATGTATTACTGTACATTGTAATTTTCTACATGTTTCATATTCTCCTAATATTTTTTATACCATATGACGTCAAGGACCATGTCTTACTTAAACATTGCATCTCTCCAATTGAGCCTAGCAGTATTCTGCACATAAGAGCTGATTAATGAATAATAACAACAATAAAAGGGCAATATATTGTTATGGCACCATATGTCTAGAATACTGGCTACTAAGGGCCTCTGATTTGCCAGAACTGCTGTCACAAAGTCTGAGAACTAAAGCATATGAAATTTACTCTCTAGGAGAGGATTCCATGCACTGACATTAACTCTTACCACAACAAATTTCATTATCTGTTTTCCCAGTTCACAACTGATTAAAAGTAGTAGGTTAAAAGGATACCAAAGAAGCTTCTGGAGGTTACTACACTGAAAATAGTGAAAAGTGAAAGCCGATAGTCTGCCCTTGAGGGAGCAACAGAAAAACTGAAGCAGACATAGAACCAGGAAAGTAACTCTGAGCCTTAAAACAGAGACTTTAATTCAGCATGTTCTTTCTAATAAGGCAGGGAAGTAGATAGGTGCCAATCAAAATGGCTTTAGAAAATTTTAAGTATCCTACTACACTTCTGTTACCTGGAAATCATTTGTGTGAAATGAGGTATTCCCTCCGGATGCCAGATAAATGAACTGTGACTGTACAGAGGTGGTGGGTCCATTCTAAAGAATGACCCAACAACAGCAGCAGCCTTCTCGGTTTCTCAACCAGCTGGTGTGGGGTACGCAATGCTGAACATTATGTTCTCAGAGTCAGGAATCAGGAATATCAGGCCCAAGTCATAATGCTATGATTGGAATTGCTCTACAGCAAAGGCTACATTCTGCTCTTCTTATTTACAGAAACTATAGGAGCTTTACTCCTAAATATCAAATGTCTACTTATCAAAGTGACCTAGCATCCTAGGCGGTGCTGCTGATACTTCATAGTAACTGCTTGTCAGGAAAGATCTTGGACTTCTATCAGAACCTCTCCTTAGTAGATCCTTCTGGGATCCTTGGGATCCTCTTGGGATCCTTCTCAGAAGAAATACAATACACTCCAAGGTCTGAACAAAATAATAGATTTTTTAAAAATGGCTTTAAAATTGGGGAATTTCTTCATAAAAAGGACAAAGCATTGGTCTGCAAAGATATTCCTGGAACCAGGAAAGATTTAAAAAATATAAATTTTAATAGGAGCAGTGCTCCTAATTTTCTAAATTAAAAGATAAAGTCTGCAAATGTTTTAATTGTGGTTTTGAATGTGAACTTGACTTCAGAGGAATTCCGCTCCAAAGTCCTTAGAGCAATCATTAGGAGTGTCTCTCCTCTCCCTTGAGGAAAATTCAAGTATATTCACAGATGGTGCTTCATGTAATCATAGAAGCATTTACAATAGGTTCAATAGCTGGCTGTACATGCTGCACACTATAGCGAACCTCTGGAATCCTAGTTCCTAAATTATTTGTCGGGCAGTGTCCAAGTTTTGGCACTTCTCAAGCACAGACTACCACAGGCACCTCTGTTATTCCTACCAGAAGGGGGCTTAGAAGGAGTCAGAGGAAACACATTTTGCTTATTATTTGAAGAAACAGGGCAACAGTGAGACCTTCTTTTTACCCATTAAAAAGAATCCATCCCAGTTAACCTTCCTGTGTGTATTTATTTCATGAAGCATTTCACTGAGGTGTCCAAGTGCTAAGGAAGAAGTTATCACATTTACAAGAAGTGGTTCTGTTCACTGTGGATCCTGATACTTATATTTCTCAGACAGATGCCTAAATCACAGAAGGCAAGACCTACAGAGGACACAGAGCCTACCTTAAAATCTTGCCTCTAGTGAATATTTATAAGCATCTGATAGGTTGTCAGATAATTCGTCTTCAGATCTGAATAAGACTTTTTCTTCTACAGTATTTTCCTACAGCAGTGTAACATTTCTAGGGATGCTTCGCTGGGAGGACTCTGTCAACAATCAGCTTTTCACTGGCATTAATGTGCTATAAAAGACAATGAAGCATGACTCAATTAAACTGCCAAAAAAAAAAAAAAAACAAAACAAAACTGCTTTCAAATAACACTAACCCGGTAAGTTTTCAAAGCTTTGTGTGGGTTGTCTGCTGCATGACTAATATTAAGGTCGACTCTTTGAAAACATGCCCCAAAGAATCTGACAAGTCCACACAAATAAGACACTTCAGAGTAAAGGTCAAAACCTTGGGCTGATTTCTCTGCCTCCCACATCATACTTTGATATCACAGTTTGTAGATCATGGAACCTTAGACTTAGAGCTGTCAAGGGCCTTAGAGGTCACCTTGTCCAGCCTCTCCCCTTTCTGCAGATGAGAAGACTGAGGCCCAGGGTTGTGAAATGACTTGCCCATGGTCACACAGATAGTAAGCATCCGAGCAATATATGAATCCAAGTCTCTTTCCGCTATACAATTTGATCTTCAGCAACTGTGGAAAATAACAATAGATTTTCCCTTTGGATATTGAATAAGAGCTTCAGCACCTCCAATGGAAGAATACCTCCTGCCTTCCTGAATCAACCCATTTCATATTAAGACAACTTAAGTAATTAAGGAGCTTTCCTCTACGTCACATAGAAATGAGACTCCTTGAAATGTTCAACAGTGCAATGTTACTCCAACTTTGCCCTCTGCAGACAAGCAAAACAAGATGAATTCCTCTTTCACACAACAGACACACAAATACTTGGAGCTGGCATTCATACCCTCTTCCTTAAATTTTTTCTCCTCTATACATCCCCACTTCCTTCAACTGATCATTGTGAGGCACAATCATAAATCTATTCTGCTCATCTTTCTATGGATGTGCTTCAGTTTGTCAATGTCCATCTCAAGATGTGGATACCAGAACTGAACATAAAACTACTGATGTGGGTCAACCAGGGCAGAATACAGAGTCATCATTCTGGACGCCATGTTCTCTTTAATATAGGATTAAACTGTGGCCACTAATTTTAAATAAAACGTAATTTTAAAATATATAGCTTGTTTACTTTTACATATTAAAGTCAGCATGTGACTACTTGTAACGAGCCACGACTTTGTCAGAAATATCCCATTAAAGACTTATAAATTGAATTGCCTTTGATTTTTAAGAAATTGTTCCACCTTAGTTGTTCTGACTCCTCCCTCCCAACTATCTGGTTACAAAGAATAATTCTAAGGTCCTGGCTTCATGTAGTAAAGTGATTTAAATATTTCCTATTACATATTGTGAAAAACATTTACTTACTTGGAGTAGTATTAATCTTCACTCACAAGTGAAATTCTAGGTATGGATGAGTACTCAAGGATCTAATATTGCATTCACAGTAAAAGAAAATGGTATATAGAGGTTTCATAGATTTATAGAGTTGGAAAGTAGATTTGGCATCATCTGGATTTGGCCACAGATGAGGAAACTGAGGCTCAGAAAGGTAAATGACAGAACTGAGACCTAAACCCAGGTCTCTCCACCCCTCATCTAGTACTACTGTGATTAGATTACCTGCTCTCCATCTACAGTATGAATTACAAGTCCCAATTAATATCTTTCATTAGTTTCATTTAATACATAAAATGAGCAACTAGTCAAAGATTGACAAATTTGAAGTCATTTGAAGTTGGTTTTTAAAAATCATCACTTACCTTGTTTTCTTTTTTTTTAAAAAAAGCATGCCTTTTTTCAATTGCAGAAAATAGTTACAGAATGAAAAAAAGCACTAAATCTGAAAAACATGTCATTCTAGAGTATGATGATGTGACCAACTGCTAGCCAAATGCATACAAAATGATTGTAGCTCATATTTTCAGAAGCAAGGAACAAAAAGTGTCCATTAGCCAGGAAATTTGAATTATGCTGGAATCTAATTGGGATAATTCAAGATAAGAATTCCACTTTTCAAAAATCGTAAGCATCTTATAAATAAAGACAAAAAGCTTCCCAGCCAAGGATATGTTTTTAAAGGCCTTCATTAGCATTTGTAATTATGTTCACTCTACATAAATCTTTACTTTGAGAAAGCGGCAAATGACCCCATAGGTCCAGATTAGGAGGAATAATGAATTCCATGAAGTGGGTGCATTACTCTAATTCACACTGCATATTTCCATGGGGCTGGAACCAATTGCCCTATTTTAAATGATTAAAATTTCCAATAGTGCAAATTCAAATACATGCTACTCCTTCTAAGACCCAGACCCATTATTCCCACTAATGATGACTTAGATGCATTTGCAAGGCTGGTTGAATTACTAGGGGTCCAGTATCAGATTGGGGGGAAAGGGATGGAAGAGAACGACCTACTGTGAGTTTTGGTTCCTTTGCAAGAAGCTTTCCAACTAAATGTGAGAGCACTTGATTTACACTGAAAGTCCTGGATTCAAATCCCCTCTGTGCAATCTATTAGCTAAGTGACCTTAGGTCTCTTAAACTCTTGGAGCCCAAAGTTCCCTTTATCTGTACAATTTGAATGACAATGCTTTTACCACCCACCTCAAGCAGTTGCTGACCTTTTAATACTAGGTAAGTTATGAGTTATTATTATGTAATGCTAAAGCACTTTGCAAATTATAAAATAGTTTATACTATAAGCTCTTATCTTGCCTGGTCATACTGAGTTTTTTTTTCCTGTGAAGAAGACTTGAGTTTCATATAAGACTCTTTAATAAAAACAACTTTTTCTGATAACATCAATCCATATAACTGAGGACAAAAAAATCTATAAAATTTGGGGGTTTTCTTCACATTTTTTACATTTAATGCTTCTATTATTTCTAATTACAGAATTGATTAATATAAAGTTAACAGGGAATTCTGAATAATTTTCTAAACCTGTAACATAATGCAGAGAATTCAATGCTAAGCACCAGGAACACTAAGACAAACCCCAAGAGTTCCTGCCCTCAAGGAGCTTATATTATACTGGGATGGGGAGAGGGGGAGAGAAATACATGTGAAATAGATAAGTAAATTCAGATAACCTTATAGAGCACAGGAGGAATCACAACCTTGGGGGAATTAGAAAATGCTTCACAAAGGAAGTAGCCCCTTAGCTATATCTTTAAGGACAATAAGAATTCTTAATCAATAAACATTTATTAAAGGCCTGCTTTGTGCCAATCACTAACTGCACCAGAAATACAAAGAAAGGCAAAAGACTGTCTCTGCCCTTAAGGAATTCACAACCTAATGTTTAAAAATAGAGATAAAGAGGGATGGCATCCTAGGTATGGGAGATGGCTTGTGGAAATGCACAGAGGTGAGAGTAGGGACACTGAGTTTAGTAAAATTTGGTAATCTAGTTTGAGTGGCATACTGAAGGAATGAAGAGTAATAATGTGAAATAAAACTGTGAAGCTGACAGGAGCCAGACTATAGAGGTCGAGTCAGATTGTGGATTTTATGGGTTAAATGAATCTGAATGTTATAGGTTAAGAAATTAACCTGGAAATAGTTTTGATTTTATTATACGTCATTATAGCATGTTTTGCAAAAAAAAATAAATAAATAATCAAAATGATTGCTAAATTTAATGATGGCTAATCCAACTTAAAGTAATTATTCTTGTACTAAAAAAAACAAAAACAAAAACAAACCATTAACTGAGCTTATAATTAAATCATCTTTAAGTATCCATTTGGGGGGGGGGGGCAATTGAGGTTAAGTGACTGGCCCAGGGTCACATAGCTAGTAAGTGTCAAGTGTTTGGTCTCAGGCTAGATTTGAACTCAGGTCCTTCTGACTTCAGGGTTGATGCTCTATCCACTGCGCCACCTAACTGCCCTAAGTGTCCATTTTTGCAAATCATGAATGTGTTCGAATTTGTAATATGTCCTTCCAAAATAAGAGTTTATAATGAAAATCCTGGCAGACACATCTGTAAAGAAGTATGACTCAGATATCAGAACAGTTTCCTCATAGTCCCTTTCATGTTGATGGTAGATGCAGAATATTTTTCTAGATCACAGAAGGTCAGTAACAAATCCACATGTTGACATAGAAAGTAAAACTTCCTTCCCTCTACAAAAATATTTGAGTTTATCCCCTTGAGAAAAGGCTACTCTATAGATCATTCTTAAGGATGTTAGGGAGATGATATAGCTGTAGTTCTTGCCAATGCAATACAGATCTCAAATATGCAGCAACTGGTCACTAAGGTGCTCAGAAGCAGTCTAGAGTTTCTCAGATCTCTATAGGATATGCCATTAAATCTTTTCCTCCTGCTGGGTCTGACTTTTGGGGGAAAAAGCATATGGTATAAATATAACAGTACATTTGGTAGTGAATGCAGTGGTATAATGATGGCTCAAGTTTGTTTCTATGGCCTTTTTAGTAATCGCTGTATGGTAAATGTGGACATGTTTACTAGTGAATTAGAAATCATTCTGGAATTTTTCTCTCCTAAGATACTGTGTAGAATATTAAAATGAGGAAAGGTATGTCAGAGATAAAGTTTACAAAAGTCCAGCAATTCTTGTAGATACACAATATCTATCACCTATATACTAGAATATAACTTCTTGGTAAAGTATAAGGCTGTTAATAATACAAGGACCAAAATAACAAACCAACATCAGCATCCTTAGCATTCAAAATGTCCTGATCGCTGAATGGAAATGGAAATTTTTAAGGTGAGGAAAATACAGTGTACTATTTACACGAAATAGATAAAATAAATGATTTTATCTGAGTTGTAATTAATTTGAAAGTTGAAATTGTATACATGTAAAAATGCAGGATGATGATGATGATGATGATGATTATACTAAAAGACATTTATATAAGTACATCAAAATTTACACCAAATTTTCCTGGAGAGGTAAGTAGTATAACCCTCATCTTATGGGAAGGAAACTGGCCCTAAGAGATGAAGTGACTTTCCCCAAAATCACACAGGGATGAACTATCAGTGGAAAGATTTGAATCCAGGTCTTTGGACTTTGAGTCTAATGTTCTTTCTATTCTGCCATACTTCCTCTCAAAATATATAGATTTAAAAAAAAAACAGAAATGGAGGTTTAGGGGAAACTCAAATGTAAAGGAATTGTGAACTATTTGATAGAAGATCCAGTTTAACAAAAAAGCATTAAAGAAACACAAATATACAAAACTTCCTATTATATAAAATGCCCTTATAGAGAAAGCATATCGACTTTTATGGAAAATGTTTGCTTTGTTACCTAAGATGAGATAAACATCACTTGGTTAATTTTGCTAATATACATATTTGTGCACTAATTTTATTTGCCATTAGTAATAAGACAATTTTCAGTCATCAGGCACATTAGAATCAAATGCCACATTGAATGAAGCATAAGACATCAAAAATTCCATAACACATAATGTTATTTTCTAATGTATCACTGCTTCATAATGAAAAACAATCTAATACATGGATTTTGTATCAGAACACTATTGAAAACAATAGTGCCCATCAAAAGTTAATAGAACTGGGAAGTACAATGATTAATACAAAAACAAATTACATATTACAAATTTTCTTTTGTTCTTCACTTACCATGATGCAAACTGTGAGGATTTAACCTTTAAGGGTTAAAGAGTTTAATCAATGTCAATGTCTGATCTTCTGAAGGCGATAAAGAACAGTCTGTCTAGCGATACCCAACAGAACATCATTTTGTCAAGCCACAAAGCACCCAAAAGCTTGTCAAGTAAGTTACCAGAAACCTCTTTGTGGTTAGAACTCAGCTCCTTCCTGCTTGACCTATTATTTGATATTTGACCACTTGGTTGCAAGACACTTGCTCTTTCCAGCTGAAATGTCACTGGGGCATCTTGTCAGCTCCCCGACATCTCGGCCTGACATACAATTTTACTTTTGTGTGCTACAAGGCAGAAAATGCAGGGCAATGGCCTTGTTTGAAATTCTGTCAGCATCAAAGATGGGCGTCACTCTTGGGCCCTACCAACAACAACAAAAAAGGAGTCTATTTTGAAGGTCAAGGCAGCCATCACCTTAAAGTCTTGCAGCTTATACTAAATATATTACCTGCAACACTGGTTTGGGAGCTGTCCTTGTAAAGTACATAAACATACCATTGAAATTCTCCCTGCACAATTGTTCGAGTTTCTTATCAAATGCAGTTGATAAAAGGATGAGTTTTCAACGCCTGCAGGGACCAGATTCAGCAGTTAACTTAACTTGTTCAAATGGGCAAATAGTATCATGTAGCTTTACAAGGAGCACCCTGACCTTCTCACATTGACCAGGAGTGACATTATTGTGCAGGAGGAGAAGCAGTCACATCATTTCTGTTTTGCACAACCTGCTTAAAGTTTGCAACTAAATGCTTGTCTTCAGTTGAGCTGACAAGAGAGAAGAGGGGGCTCAGTGAACCATGGCAGGGCTGCCATGAAATGACAGGAATCATTGGCATACATTTCAAATAGCTCTCTCGATCCTATTAAAGTATTGCAGCCCTGCTTTAAAATAGACAAGTATGAAACAACTTTGATAGATAGAGACTAAAATGGCTTATTGATTTTTTTAAGTCTGAGGAAAATTACCCAAAATGTGTCATTCTTTAACATTTAAAAATATGTTACATAAAAATGTGCAACTATAATAATAAATAAAACTTTAAAAAACCCAAGTTGGTTATTTCATTATGCAAGGAGACACACATACACACAGAGGCAGATATTGAGGAATCACACAAATTAATAATAAAAAAGACAAATCGTTGTCACATATACTGAAACAAAATTTAAATAAGAAAATCCTTCACACAGCATTTTAATTCTTAAATATAACTTCCATGTTATTTTCATAAAAATCAGAATCCATTTTGTACTGTTCTTTTGGAATTAGTAGATATATTCACAGCAGGGGAATGGGAAGCCTGAGAACGGGGTAAACTATTTACAAATGCTTCCTTTAAGAAAGTGTAAGTTGTGTCGAGTTCAGCTTTCAGTGGCAAGAAATCCCCATTCATGTTTCGGTCAGCATGAAGAGTATTTCTTGAAGAAATGGAGAGATTTGAATGGTCTCGTGATCCCTAGAATGGTACATATAAAATAAAAAAGAAAGAAAGAGAGAAAAAGAAGTCAAATATAATGACTAAAATATCAAGTAAGTTTGTAGTGGCTCTACTTTAATGTAAACGAGATTAATATTACCATGATATACATAAACATGTGAAAATTAAAATAAATTCAATTGAATACATGTACATCTACATAATAACTGTTTACTGCTAGCCAGCATAAAACACTTCTAATAAAACATTTTGTGCAGACACTAGAATTTGAAAAAAATATACTTACATCAAATAATAAATAGAATCTTGCAAACAATAACTTTTGTGAATACTTACAGCAGGCCAGCGCTAAGGAATATTATCTTGCTTATTTTAGAGTCTATATAGTATACTGTTTCATCTCCTAAGAAGGAAGGAAGGAAGGAAGGAAGGAAGGAAGGAAGGAAGGAAGGAAGGAAGGAAGAAAGGAAGGAAGGAAAGGAGGGGGATAGAGCAGAGGAGAAGAGGGGAGAGGACAAAAAAGAAAAAAAGATGTACACATCTATGTTTATTAAATTACTAACCAGAATTTTTGTTGTTCAGGCATTTCAGTCATATCTTACTCCTCATGACCCCATCTGGGGTTTTCTTGGCAGAGATATTGGAGTGGTTTGCCATTTCCTTCTCCAGTTCTTTTTAGAGATGAGAAACCGAGGCAAACAAGAAGTGACGTGCCTAGGCTCACAGAGCTAGTAAGGGTCTGAGGTGAGATTTGAACTTAGGAAGGTGGGTCTTCTTGACTTTAAGCCTGGCTCTCTATCTACTGCACCATCTAGCTGCCCTAACTGGAATTACTTAATGGCTAAAGGTGGTAGCAAGAAAATAAATCAACCCTTGTCTTCACTTCACAGATATTATTCTAAAACATAAATTACAATTTGGAGCAATTTTGTTTTTTGTTACAATTGTCTGAGATTTTGCCTTTGCCTTTAAAATTAATGTCATTATTCTATGTCATAAAAGCTGCAGTTGGACAAACTTTAATATATGTGATTACAACACAGAAATATCAATTTGTTGGATATTTTAAAACATTATTTGAATCAGAAAGATATTAAAGATCAAACATGTTCCATGCTATATACCCTTGAAGTACCTGGAAGTTTGATTTACACTTTGGAAAAGCTCCCTGTTTAACTCCTAATTCTCAGCAGTAATCACTGATATGTATTTGGCACAGAGGGAATCTGAACATCAAAAGTTGGGCATTATTTCTAGGAAATGTAGAGATGGTAGAGAAATAGTAACCAATTGTATGCTGGAGTTATTCCAGACTGACACAAACCAACACGCTTAAGATTATAGGCATAATGAGACTTCAAGTTGAGATACAAATTCTGAAGTGTAGTGGTTTCTTTTTTCTATTAGATTTTGACCACAATATAGTGTGATATAGAAACAGCTTTAACATGTTCTAGAAGCTGCCTTAATATGTTTAAGTGTAATACAAAACTATGTTTTCTACATGTAAAAAATAAAAGGAAGTCACAGATGACTTTAAGAGAGTATTAGGAATTCCACTATAGTATACCTCACAGTTTTTTGGGGTTTTTTTCTAACATACGACTGGAGAAAAATCAATGGCTGCATCTAACACCTAGTTCAGCAATTTTCTTTGATGTTGGCTCTTGATTTCTTGATACTCTACCGCAAGCTTATAGCTGACAAAAATCATCCCTTTTTATGCTAGGCCTTAAAAAGATAAGTAAAATGGCAGCATATTTGAGTGGATAGATGAAGAAGCTATTTAAACCCACCCCCAAGGAAGGAAAAGAACTCTACCGATTATGAAGTAAGTTAGTTAGCAGATTAATCAATGGTGGTTTGTGAAATCTCAAAAACTCCAATCTGGGAACTATGGTTGCTATCTATCCACTTATCCCAGATGGGTCAGGCCTGGGTATCTCTAACTGTGGACATATCACATACATCTAAGGATTAGGAAAGAGTGTTCTACTACTTTTATTGATACTGAACCTATATTTTAAGATGTTTCAGGCTGGGTATGAGATTATCTACTAAAGCATAAGCTCCTTGAGACCCATAACAAACTTCGTTAATATTTTATGTCATATTGTAAGCATTTAATACATATTTGTTGAATGAATCCTATCCTCATTTCTGCTTGTTCTAGAACTGCAGGTAGGGTATTAGGTGTGTTGGGCTAACAGGACAGTCTATACCAAGAGAGCTTTCATTTGGTCCCTTCTCTTTTTTCCTTTTCTCCTTCCCTCATAGCTTTTATAAGTAGTATTCAGAATAGCTGCTGCCAAACAGCAGCCTGATCTAATACAAACTGTGTATAAGAATCAGACTTAGAAGGTATCAGTTAGAAGGTATCTTAAAGGTCATTTTACCCACCTCTTCTTAAACATTCCTGACAGGATGTGCTTAAAGATCATGAATGACAAAGAATTCATTATGTTCCGACTAATGGGTCCATTCCACTTCTGAAATTTCTAATTTTTAATGTTTTTTCTTATATTCAGTCAAAATTTGCCTACTTGTAGCTTCTACTCCTTAATCCTAATTCTGCCCTCTTGGGCCAAGAAGAAAGGGTCTGTTCATCTCTTTCCCCTCCTCCTTCCCATATGACAACCTTTCAAGCATTTGAAGTCTATTAACATTTTCCTCCCTGCTTTCTCTTCTAAACTAAATATCCTCAGGTATTTCAACAAATCCTTCTATGGCACAGTTTTGAGTCCTCTCACTATCCTGTTTCACCTCTCTCCAAATACACCCCAACTTCCTAAAATGTGATACCCAACACTGGATACAATACTTCAAAATGTGGTCTGACACAAAGGAGTTATCACTTCACTTACTTTGGATACCATTCATCTATCTATTAATATAGCTCACATGTATTAAAATCAGATTGGCTTTTTTGGTTAACTCACCACAGTACAGGCTTTGTAGTTCACTACAAACCCTCAGGTCACAGAATCAGAAATTTAGATCATGATTTTCCTCAGGGGTCTCTAGGTCTAATTTATATCAGAAAAATAATCCCTACCAAAGCATAGCAGAAAAATGGTCACTCTGCCATTGCTTGAAGATCTCCAATGAAGGGAAACCCACAATTTCTCAAAGCAGTCCATTACACTTAAGGATAGCTCTAATTGTTATGAAGATTTTCCTAACATGTAGCCAAGTTATTCTTGTTATCAGACTCCTTGCAAAAGAATGTCACGATCTCACAGATTAAGGCAATATGCCTTAAGTTGACATTTAATGACATAAAAGAACTAAATTTGTTTTTTTTTTCTAGAGTACTTTCTGTACTTTATACAAAGTATATTAAAAATATTCTATATCAGAATGAGCATCCATATAACGTCAAACAAATATTCTTCCTGATTGGGTACATACCTGTCATAAGACCTGTACATTCCATTGTTTTATTAGTCTCTAAAACTTCAGTCAACTGCATAAAATAAATTTGTATCTTTGTAACTTGCAGTCATTAATCCTAGACTTTCACTCCTAGACCAAGCAAATCAGTATAATCCTTCTTCCTCTTGACAGATCTTTCAATGTCTCTGCGGAGTTTTCTCTTTACCAGGTTGAGCAATGAGAGTTTCTTCAATTGATTTTAAATGACATGAACTTAAGCACCATTTTGGTGGCCCTCCTCTGGACACTCTCTAGGTTGTCAAATTTTCTTCATAAAATGTGTTCCCCAGAACTAACTCAACACTCCAGATGTGATCAAACCAGGGCACTACACAGAAGAACTATTGCCTCCTCATTCCTGGCAGTGATGCCTTTCTCAATGCAGCCTAACATTGCAATTATTTTTCTTGACTGCTATAACACACTGTTAATTTCCAGCAGCTTCCAGTCCACTAAAACTCTTAGATAATTTTCAGATATCATTTAGCTATGTGCTTCCTTCAACTTGTACTCATAAAGTTGACTTTTTGAACCTCAGTGTAATACTTTACATTATTCAAAAGAGATCTGTGATCTCATCAATTTAAGAGTTCCTGACAATGATAAATATTGCCAGCCATCCATGCCTGCTCATTCTGTGCAACTCTTGTCCAAGGCCCCCAAAAGTTTATAGAAGTTGAAGGCAAAGGGTAAGGAAATAAGCATTTACATAACACCTACTATGTGACAGGTACTGTGCTAAGTACTTTACAAATATTCTCTCATTTGATTGTCATCAGGGGATCCATCCAACATGTTGTAAGCCTTCCTTGATTTCTCTTGACTTAGAAAGGATACCAATGTTGCACTCTGACTATAAACTTGTTATTTTTCCTTTTTGCCACCTAACCATACACATCTCTTTACTCCTCCTCTTCTTCAGAATTCCCCATTGCAGCCATTTTGGGCCTCTCCACTACCTCTGTGGAATACTTATTTTTAGTACTTCTGAGGCAGTTTGTGTTCCATATTTTTCTGTCATATAGCAACACTGGCAGGATGTTGCTACTGAAAAGATGAGGCTTTGCTTTCATGAGCAGCTTTGTGTCAGTAAAGGAGCTCTGCAATTTCCTAAAAGCAATCAAGTCTACTCCTTTCCTTCTATTCAACTCTGGGAACACTCTGTCTATCCACACTGTCTATCCAAGATGCACAAAGGTTGGACAAATTCTATAGCATGTCCATCCAGATATACATATATATACACACACACACACATATATATATACACACATATATATATACATACATACACACACACATATATATGTATACACACACACACACACATATATATATATACATATATACATACATACATAGAGAGAGAGAGAGAGAGAGAGAGATCTGGGCAATAGACATTTTTCATCCACTTGATCTTTCCTATGTGGATGGACAAACTCCTTTGAGTGATAACAGGTTTTTCCAGGAGTCTCTGCAATATTCTGATGTTTAATGTAATCAGCACAATGTCACTGCCAAATAGGAGCATCTGGAGGACTTCATTATTCATGGGGAGTCCCTCTTCAATCTGGACTGTGAAATATATTTCTCAGCAGTAGATACTTTTGGTAAGTGTATATTTTTCTAGGTTATGTCTCACCTGATGTTTGCTATCAGAGGGTTATTGAACAGGATTATTTCTGTTTTGTTATCTTCCAAGGGATCTTAAATGATTTTGACATATGGATGAAAGATACCTTGCAAAAGAGACTTTAAGAGGGTGTTTCGTTTTACCAAATCAAATGGGATTTTTTGGTAATAAACAATGAGGAGGAGATCTTATATTTTTCACATCTTTTAGCTAACTGTGAAATGGTAACAATGTGCCTTCCTGTTCCAAATCACTTGTGAATGTCTACTTGTTTCCTAATGATATCCTTATAAATAATGTCTTTGTGTACAGAAGACTCATAGAGATTTTGTATCGATGAGAGAGAAGATATACCTTTTAATAGATACTGATGTTCTCTCGGTTGCTTTGGGGGGTGGCATTAATAAGGTCTGAACTGTCTTTTTTTCCATTGCTTTGTTATTTTCCCCTCCTCCAGAAACTTTGCATATTGGGCCCACAATGCTCTAACAATGGTGTCAACTCCAAAATGAATCTCCTCTACATACATTTGGTCCAATCTGTTTTTGTTATCTTTATTCTCTTTAGTGCCATTTCTCTCTTCTCCAAAAGCACATTTGTGACTGTGATATTAGGTCCAAGTGTGGAGGTTAAACTATTCTTGATGAGGATAATAGTTTCTTAAATTTTTTTTCAAATATTTTAATTTTTTTTCTCTTTGTAGTCCTCCTACATTTATCCTTGAACGATCTCGGGATGAGTTTGTGCAGTTGGATATTTACTGAGTACTTAGGCTGATCTTTGGAAAATAGGCTTAGTCTGTTATTATACCCTATGTGAAGCTTTTCAGTATCACTGAACCACCCAGAGCTTATGCTCTGTTGTCACAGTCTTCGAGAACACAGGGTCTCTTACACCGTGAAAGATACTGGAGTAGAACTTTACAGATGCTCAATATTCTGACTGGTCACAATTTTCTAAATTCTGATTATGTCATCTGGAGTGCTAGCTAACTCCCTACCACCGTGACATCACATTTTATCAAATTTGATAAGTATTCCATCCATGTCTTTGCCCAATTCATTGATAAAAATGTTAAACAGCACAGTCAAGTACAGATCCATGAGGGACTCCAATGGATACTTTCTTCCATGGCAACTTTGAACCACTAATGACTACTCTTTGGATCTGGCTATTTAAACAACTTGGAATCCACCTAATCATTCCATTATCTAATCCACAGCTCTCCATATTTTCTACATGCATAGCATTAGAGATTTTACTAAATGTTTTGCTAAAAGTCTTTTACACATGAATTATTGTACTATTGTTTCCGTCATCCCAGAATTTTCTAGTTAGTTTATAAAGCAAAGTATAGTACTGTATATTCATCATTATTAATTTATATCTTATTAGATTTCATATTCCTCATCAGTCTGAAAACACTGGGGAAGGGACCTTTTATTTGAGAAGAATTGTTAGGCAACCTAATGAAAAATAGGATTATATCAGCATCTTATGCCACATTCCAAAATAAATTCCAAATGATTAAATGACTAAATATAAAAAGTCAAACCATAAAGAAAGTAGAAGAGATAGAAGATATTGCTTTTGAAACTACAAATAGTGGAAAATCTGTTATCAGAAACAGACAAGATCATAAAAGACAATATATAATCTCTATTACATAAATTTTTAAAGTTTTCATATTTCAATTCAATTTCACAAGCATATATTAAGTGCTTAATACGTACCAGGTACTATACTAGGGACTAGAGATGCAAAGAAAAAAAAATAATAAAACAATCCCTGGGCCCCAATAAGCTTATATTCTACTGGAGAAAAGTATACTGGCCAATGAGTCCATACAGTGGAAGGTGGAATCAATAGATAAGAGCTATTTGGCCAGTGAAGTCCTGTTCTTATAGAAAGGAGTCTCAGAAGATAAAAAAGCTACCCCCTCTAGGCCCAATCCCAATGCTGCTAGAAAGGCACTTCTAGATAGAATACTATATTTGCACTCTGCTGAAAATTAACGAAGGTGATGTAATTATGGCTTCTTTGAATTTAGCTAAGCTGGTCCTTAGGTAACAGATTTAGCCTGACCTTGGTGCCTTTATAGCTTTAGACCTGCATGAAATTTTGTTCATGAAGAGGGACTTTGTAAACCTAGAGTCACCTTCAAAACACAAAGACATATCAAAATAGGACTTACATAGAAACAATAGGAAAATTCTTCAATGAAAGAAATATTCTGATGTAATATGTCCTACCAACTTTACCAATATATGAACCTTTAAAAGCTACTATTCACTGACTGGCCAGAAAGGTTCTTTCAAGCCATTAAAATTCATATTTATTTAAGGCACTTTCAAAATGAGAGAAGGTCTTGTGGGGGTCTATCGTGTAAGTCTGAATTTATGCAATTTTTAAAAAAGGAAATTATTTACCTGAAATAAAAACTGGGTGTCATGTGAATCTTTATGGAAGTACTTGCATTTACTCTGCAAGCTCTAAATGGTTCTATTTGAACTGTTACAGTCCATCAGCTAAATATATATTCAGGACACAGAATGAGTCTCATAAAAATTTTGCATTTAAAAATGTTATGAAATATAGTAATTGGAAATACCAAATAGTCATAAACTTTTTCAAAGTTTAATGTCTAAATTCTCTGAGTGTGTTTTTCCAAGCAAAAATAAACAAATAAAAGATTAGTCCTATATATAATAATCACTCAATAAAGTGTACATAAATTAAAACCACTTTTGTGGAAAGAAATATCTGAAACAATGACACTAAGCCATCTGTCTTATACACTGCACATGTGATCAAGTTAAATCCTCCAGAGTTTACTATTATTTTAAAAAAAAAGGAAGATTATTTTGTACACCCAAGTAACATTCCATGAAAATGATGCCACAGAGTGTAGTGGAAAAAGCACTAGACCAGGGAAATTGAAGCCTAGATTCTAGTCTCAGTTCTGGTACTATCCATTGTTTAATTTCAGATAAATCACTTCATTTCTATAGGTCCACAGCTTCTTTATCTGTAAAATGATAGGGATGGACTTAAACTGGTCAGAATTTCTAGGACCAATACTCATATGCAATGTCAGTCAATTTTTTTTTTTATTTTGGAAGCAATAAAGATAGGTGAGTTGCTGTCTTTTTCTGTCCCTTTCTGTTTCATCAACTTGAAAATAAGAGAATGGACTAGATGGACTCTAGGTTCCTTCTAACTTTAAAAACTAAAATGCTACTCAAATCAAGAAAGAATGGCCATTCCAACTGAAAAGTAAAGTTGTTTTTGTTTGTTTATCAAGAATGATAATTGGAATGGGAAGAGGAGAACAAAAAAAGGGTTAATGGAAGGGAAAATCCAATATAAGTAGAGAGATGTAAGAGAATACCTTTCAGTGCTCAATGAGTTCAATTCATTTGGCCTCGATGAAATTTGAGCCACTGAGTAGCTAACAGTGATCTCCTAAAAACTGTAGAAAATGAGAGAGACAACAAAGGCCTGGAAGGACAAATGTCCAAATTTTCAAAAAAAGGAAGAGTACAGAATTTGTATCCTAGAGGTCAATGAACATGACTTATATGACTGATAAAATTCTAGAACATAAAACTGAAGAAATAGGCTTTGAATAATCTAGAAAGTGAAGTGGTAATCACTAAGAGCCAGCATGACTTCATTAAAAACAGAACATGCCAGAGTAATCACTACTTTTCCCTTTTTGATCAGCTTAGTCGACTGGTCACTCATATTTCATATGGTACACTCATATTTCAACAAAACATTTTTATAAAGTCTCTTTTCTCATGGACAAGACACAGAATAATAGGCTAGATTGTACTGCAGTTAGATTCTGAAGTAGTTGAACAATAAGATCTAAAAAGTCACTCATGGAAAAATTTCAAATTAGGAGATGGTCTTTACTAGAGTATACCAAGAATTTGTCATTGGCACTATAATGTTTAACATTGTTATCACTGACTTGGATATAGGCATATAAGGAATGATTGCCAAATATGCTTCTGACATAATGCTAGAAGTAGTAGTAAACACATTGGGAAATAGAATTAAGATCTGAAATTTTCTTAATGAACTTGAAAAACTACGGTGAAATTGAAGAGACAAACGAAAATTACAAAATTTAGGCTCAAAAAATCAATTTCACAGCTACACAATAATGGAAACATGTCTGGATAAGAACATATTTTAAAAATATCTGTGAATTAGCCCCCCAAAAGCTAATGAAATCTTAGGCTACATTAAGAGAAACTTAATGTCTAGAATATGGAATGTAAAAGTTTCACTCTACTTTGCATTCATTACACCACAATGGCATTATTATGTTTGGTTCTGAGAAAAATATTTTAGGACATTTCATTTAGGCTTTTGAGGATAGGGATTCAAAAGGCAAAGAATGATCTTTGAGAACAGTGTTTGTAGAGCACCTGCATGAGAGGGCAAACTGTAAAGGGTTAGAGAGAGAATAAAAAGTAAGGAATTGGAGATAGTTGCCAGTTGGTTTCTTGTGCGTAATATCTGGCAACGAAGGTGAAGGGAATGATTAGATGGTAACTGATTCCTTCCCTGCTGCCTACAAGTATACCTAAGTGTCTTCCCCCCTCACCCTTAAAAACCCTCCCTAGATAGTACCATGACCCCTAGCTATAATCCTATGCCTCTTCTCCCTTTCTCTGCCAAATTCTGTTAGAACACCTCCCATCCTCTATTTTCACTCTCTTCTTAACCTTCTGCAATATGGCTTCCAAACTTTGTCACTCACTAAAACGTTCTCTCCAAAGTCACCAAAGAGCTCTTAAGTGCCAAATCTATCAGCTTTTTCTCAATCTTTATCCTACAGCATTTGACCCTGTTGACCACCCTATCCTCCTAAATGTTCTCTTCTCTCTGGATTTTTTGCTGCTGCTGCTCTCTCCTAATTCTCCTTCTATACTCCTTTACTAGATTCTCTCTTACATTTGAGGAGACCCATCAACCTTCTAGTTATATGTATTCTTAAGCTTTGTGTCACCTGAATTCCTCACCTCACTCACCACACACAACCACTACTCTAGTTAAGTACCTCACTGTTCTTCCCAGGACTATTTCAATTACTTCCTAATTGTTGTCCATGCCTCAAGTTTCTCCCCACTCCAATTTATCATCTGCACAGATACCAAAGTGATTCTCCTAAGTGTAGGCTTGCCCATGTCACCACACCTATTCAATGAACTCCAGTAGATCTTTGTTACTTCTAAGATGAAATTGGTAAAAGTGTTATCAGTGGAATGAAATCATAAGTCTGGTCCCCCAAAAAAGACATTAAATCATTATAAATTCTAAGTTCCCATGACATTTGAGGCATTTTTGTCAGTCTTCTCTGTAACAAAGAAGCTTAAATTAAACAACTGATATTTACATAAAAATTCTAGGTCTTAAAGTTCTAAGCTGTATTAATAATTGAGGGCAGGGAAAAGTTGTGTGTGCCAGAGCAAGCTTGTATGGGTGCAAGAGAGTCCATTAAATTTTCAGTATAAGTATTTATACCTCATAAATAGGCAAAAACTACACATCAGGGCTTGATTTATTGTTTTGTTGACTGTTGAGACTTGAGAAAGTGATGGAGAAAATGTTAATAATAAAGATTAAACTTAAAATTGGATCGATTACAGTTTTTTTTTTCCTCTTCAGAGCTGGTTGTTAAACATTTACTAGTACACCATTGGCAGGGCCTATTTCATTTTTGTCTTTGTATCTCCAGAACCTAGCACAAGTAGATACTTAAATGTTTGTTGAATAAAAGTGAATTGTATCTGATAACCATGTAGCCTAGCAATTTCTTTCCTCTTTTAGGTGTAGGAATTTCTGTAAAGAATCTTTATTTGCGCCGTCTGGTCTATCATTTCTATGTTCTTTGCTTTCCTGACCCCTTTTACCAAGCATGCTAGCAGAATCAGGCACCACAGATAAACCCAAATGAAGTTTCTTTCCTTTTTTTCCCCTGGATATGAAAACTCCCTGGCAAATGAGGGAAAATTAGATACGTACATATGGATGATCACTTGTTAAGAATGTCATAGAAGATTTGTGCATTGGATGGGAGGATGGATAACCTCTAAAGTTGTTCCCAACTCTAAGACAATGTATTTCTGATAAGTATGTATATGGATACATAACTAATTCATTTTGGGTGAACGAGGGATTATGCAACTTTTTCTTCATGGTTTTAAATTTCCAAATGTTCCTTTAAAGAATGTTCACCTTCTAAACTTAATTTTATCTACAAGGGCATTATTAATTTTTATGTTTAGCTATGACTTTATGTATAATAGCCTCTTTTTCTTCCTCCCCCAAATTTTAAAGAGAAAATATAACTGGCTAGTTAAAAGTCAGGAAGCCTTAAAGTTGGTCAGAAAATCCTGAGGTTTTGATTAACAAAAGAACAGCTTCTAACATCAACTTTTACAATGACATACCTCAAAGGGAACAAATTGATAACCAGTAAACTCATACAAGATGACCATATAGAAAAAAATTAAATGTAACAATATGATACAAATCATTTTTCCTAGTAGCTATATAAAACATTTCTGAAGATTCTATAAACACCATCAACAGCTGCTAAATTACTACCTACATGGTCAAAAGGTACATATGTCCTACTCTCTCTGGGAACTATTAGGCAGAGCTTGCTAACCACTTTTTCATTACTAAAGAATTTCCTCTTAAAGTTATAAAACCTTTTAGGTTATGTAGAAAATTCAGTAATAATCTGGAAACTATAAATATTACTCTGTCCCTAGTCTGTTCAATATTTTTCTCTCTGAGTAGAATTACTAAACATTGGCACTGGTCAAATGTAGTAGGGGTGGGGAAGAAGAAAGATTTCAAATTGCATGCTATAGGAAATGTTTTACTTAAGTACCTAAAACTTCTTGAAAGACATTTTCTTTTTTTTTTAATTAGTGACGTATTTTGCTTTTATGTGATCCTGATTTCTCAATATATTTCTCAATATATTAATCCCATCTAATGGGCCATCCCTACTTAACAAAGTACAAAAATTTAAAAGGAAAAAAAATCAGGTCCACAAAACCAACTAACATACCAACTGAGTCTGAAAGTACATGCATACATTCTAAGAACTTCACTGCAAACTGATATTTTGTATGATTCTTAAAATTTTAAATAGAAGATGTATTATGAGCCACAATCTCTCATTATTTTACAATGTCTAAGCTATCTATCTACTATTTGTGAGAAATAAATGGCAATAGAATTTTCCATACATCCTGTTTCTCTTTTGAACCACTCAAAAACAGTGTCTCCCAAGTTCTCTTCAAATTCCACAGGGTCCTCTGTCTCATCAAGTGTTGGATCATTTTCCTTTGTTTTACAGTATTTATTCATTGATGCCTGAACTTGTCTACTAGCTCTAGGAACCATTTTTCCTTCTATTGTTACTGATTTTCCTATTGATTTATCTGTTCATGTTTAAAGTCTTTGATTTTCTTCTTGAAATCTTTGGTAATTTCAGTAAATCTTCCCTATAACTCACTTTCTTTTTCTTTTCTTTTCTTTTTTTTTGGGGGGGGGGCTAGGCAATGGAGTTAAGTGACTTGCTCAGGGTCACACAGTTAGTAAGTGTTATGTGTCTGAGGCCAGATTTGAACTCAGGTCCTCCTGAATCCAGGGTCGGTGCTCTATCCACTGTGCCCCCTAGATGCCCCTATAACTTGCTTTCTGACACCTTCCCTTCTGGTTGTGGTTTCCTTGGGGGATGGATGTCAGAGCATCTCAGCTTCCTCCCATACTGAGCAGTTTATAGTTCATCAACCTCAGTCTCTGACCCAAATGACTTTTCAGTGGTTAGAACTGGCCCCAGTTAGATGCTGTGCTCTTCCCTCAGCTCAGTGCTGTGCAGCCCCTGGACTCTACTCCTTTATTCATTGTCTTTTAAAGCTATGGCAATTTGGAGCTTTGCAGCACTAGTGCTACAGGTTTATCCATGCCTGCTCCAGGTTCTGTTGGCGCAATGAAATCTGCTCTGGCACTAGAGGTTCAGAGCTTTGCGATGCTGGTGCTACAAGGCTGTGGCCCCCAACAAGCTTTTGTTCCTGAGGGGCTAGGCCATCTGGCTCTCTATCACAGCCAGGACAAATTTCCACAGCCTGGAGCCAAGATGCCCATAGCACTAGAAAGAAAGATGAGGGATTAGATTTAGGGGTGTTGTAAGACTGTGTCATGTCTTTTGGTCTGCTAGGACAGCCTCACTGCTGTTAGCATAAGAGGTATGGAAAGGGTTCTGAGTGAGCTCAGGATCAGTAAGTATCAGTTCATGGGTCTGGATTTTTCTTTTGGTTTCTGGGTATACTAGACCACAAAAACAGATAAAAGTTGATTTCTCTTTGGTGCACCGTTTCTGTTTTAGAGAGTTTTGAGAGGTTGTGAGGATAAAATAAAATGTCTATTCCCCAATCTTGCAGCTGAAGTCAGAATCTTCCTTTCAAGAGCATATGCTTCCAGAATTTGGGGGATCCCTTCTATACTCCAATTGACTAAATGAGTTCTACCTCAAGATTAAGGCAGTAGAGCAGGGAATGAAGTTTGATATAGTTTCCATTCTGAAGAGTATAAAAAGTGATCTCTCTACTTCTCAGTATAAGATGGGTACTCAAGCTACAAGCTAAGCAATATGATTTGAAGTGTACAAGAAACTTAGTAACCTAGGATCATAGACTACTGAGCAGTAGCCTGGCAAAATAGAAAGAGTACTAGATTTGGAATCAGGAAAATAGATTCAAACTTAGTCAATGACATTTACTATCTAGGTGAACAAGAGCAAATCACTTGAATTCCCTGAGTCTCAGTGTACTCACCTGTATAATGGGGATGATAATAATAATAATAATTGTACAATTTACCTCAAAGGGTTATTATGAGGCTCAAATAAGATAAACTATGGGAAAAGCATTGCAAATTTTAAAGCTCCTTATAAATGTTAGTTATCATTATGGCAACTTATGAAACATAGAGAAATACAAAATGGCCCTGTGTCAAGTGGAGTCAGTTCTACAACTTCTACAGTGGTAGTGGCAATGTGGAAGAAAAGGAAGTAAAGTGGGCTAAAAGTCACATAATTTTTAGACAGTCTAAAACACTAGCTCAAATGATGGTACTCTGGGGGGCAGAGCCAATATGGTGGAGTAAAAGCAGTGATGTGCTTGAGCTCTCCCCCAAACACCTCCAAATACCTATAAAAATGGCTCTAAACAAATTCTAAAGCAGCAGAACCCACAAAAAGAAAGAGTGAAGCAAATTTCCAGCCTAAGACAACCTGGAGGGTTGATCAAAAAGGTATATCACTCTGGGCTGGGAGAGGAGCTCAGTTCAGTGAGGGTGTGCAGGCCTCAGCGAATCTGGAGCAGGCCTCAGAGGACAGAATTGCAGGCAGCTATGGCTGTTTCCAGACTTTTCAACCCATGAAAGCCAAAGACAACTTAGAAGGTCATAGGAAAAGTCTGTTTCTACAGTGGTGAGAAAGAAGCACAGTGGGGTTCCAACACCAGTCCCCGAGCCCAGCCCTGTGGCGGCGGCTACCTCCAGAGCTTCTGACCCACTGACTGAGGGGGAATCTAGTGGCTGATCAGAGAGGGACTGCAGGGATCTCTCTGCTGAGAGAGATCCTGCTGGTGCAGGATTCTCTTGCTTTGCCCATGCTTGGATCTGGGTCACAGTTCTAGGTGGCAGTACTGGGGCAAGGAGGAGCGCTGACGTGGTGGAGCTTGTAGTGGAGAGGAAATCCTCCTCACAGTTCCAAGCCAGAAAAGAGGGCTTGTGGTCACTCATAGAGCAGAGCACAGGCCAGGAAAGGAATAAACACCTCGCCTTTCATCATAGCACCTTGGAAGAACCGAAAATTTTCAGGTCCCTAGAAGTATCTCTGAAAACAGCTGCACAAAACCCCCGAAGCTTAGGACAGTACATTCTCCACACTGGAAGCAGACTCCTACTTTAACAAAGAGTTTATAACTCAAGTGATTGGCTGGGATAATGAGCAAGCAGAGCAAAAAGAGTCAGACTATATTATCTTACTTTGGTGACAAAGAAGATCAAAACATACAACTAGAAGAAGACAACAAAGCCAAAGCTCCTACAACCAAAGCCTCCAAGAAAAATATCAGTTGGTCCCAGGCCATGGAAGAGTTCAAAAAGGAATTTGAGAAGCAAGAAAGAGAAGTAGAGGAAAAACTGAGAGTGATGCAAGAAAATCACGAAAAACAAGTCAACAGCTTGCTAAAGGAGATCCAAAAAAAAAAAAAATGAAGAAAATAACACCTTAAAAAATAGCCTAACCCAAATGGCAAATGAGGTCCAAAAAGCCAATTAGGAGAAGAATCCCTTAAAAAGCAAAACTGGCCAAATGGAAAAGGAAGTTCAAAAGATTAATACTTCCTTAAAAATTAGAATAGAGCAATTGGAAGCTAGTGACTTTATGAGAAATCAAGACACTGTAAAACAAATTCAAAAGAATGAAAAAATAGAAAACAATGTGAAATATCTCATTGGAAAAATAACTGACCTGGAAAATAGGTGCAGGAAAGAGAATTTAAAAATTATTGGACTATCTGAAAGCCATGATCAAAAAAAGAGCCTAGACATCATATTTCAAGAAATTATCATGGAAAACTGCCCAGATATTTTAGAACCAGAGGGCAAAATAGAAATGGAAAGAATCCACTGATCTCCTCTTGAAAGAGATCCCCAAAGGAAAACTCCTAGGAATATTGTAGCCAAATTCCAGAGCTCCCAGGTCATGGAGAAAATATTGCAAGCAGTCAGAAAGAAACAATTCAAGTATTGTGAAAACACAATCAGGATAGCACAAGATTTAGCAGCTTCTACATTAAGAAACCACAGGGCTTGGAATATGATATTCCCAGAGGGCAAAGGAGATAGGATTACAACCAA
>NW_020954548.1:13841491-13931730 GCF_900497805.2 Vombatus ursinus
GATTGCCAAAGGAAAACTCCTAGGAATATTGTAGCCAAATTCCAGAGCTCCCAGGTCATGGAGAAAATATTGCAAGCAGTCAGAAAGAAACAATTCAAGTATTGTGAAAACACAATCAGGATAGCACAAGATTTAGCAGCTTCTACATTAAGAAACCACAGGGCTTGGAATATGATATTCCCAGAGGGCAAAGGAGATAGGATTACAACCAAGAATCACCTACCCAGCAAAACTGAGTATAATCCATCAGGGGAAAAAATGGACATTCAGTGAAATAGAGGACTTTCAAGCATTCTTGATGAAAGGACCAGAGCTGAATAGAAAAACTGACTTTCAGATACAAGACTCAAGAGAAACATGAAGAGGTAAACAGGAAAGAGAAATCCTAAGAAACTTATTAAGGTTGAACTGTTTACATTCTGCATGGAAAGATGATATTTGTAACTCGTGAGTCCTTTGTCAGTATTAGATTAGTTGGAGGGAGAAAATTATATGTATGTATGTAGATAGATAGAGAGATAGACAGATAGACAGACAGACGGACGGACGGATGGACAGATAGATAGATAGATAGATAGATAGATAGATAGATAGATAGATAGATAGATAGATAGACAGATAGATAGATAGGTAGGTAGAGGGCACAGGGTGAGTTGAAGATGAAGGGGTGATATCTGGAGAATAAAATTAAAAGGTGAGAGAAGATTATACAGAGAGAAGGAGAAAGGGAGAGGTAGAATGGGGTAAATTATCTCACATAAAACAGACAAGAAAAGACTTTTACAGTGGAGGGGAAATCGGGGAAGGTGAAAGGGAATGAGTGAATCTTATCCTCATCCTAGCTTAAGGAGAGAATAACATACACACTCAATTGGGTATGGAAATCTATCTTACCCTACAGGAAAAAAATAGGGGGGAAAGAGGATAAGAGAGCAGGAAGATGATAGAGGAGAGGGCAGATTGGGGGAGACGAGTATAATCAGAAACAAGCATTTCTAAGGAGGGACAAGGTCAAAAGAGAATAGAATAAATGGGGGGTGGGATAGGATTAAGGGAAATATACTTAGTTTTTCACAATACGACCACTATGGAAGTGTTCTGCATGACCACACATGTATAACCTGTATCAAGTTGCTTACCTTCTCAATGAGGGTGGGTGGGGAGGGAGGAAGGGAGAAAATTTGGAACCCAAAGTTTTAAAAACTCATGTTAAAAAAATTTGTTTTCACATGCAACTCAAAAATAAGATGTATAGGAAATTGGGTATAGAAATCTATCTTGCCCTGCAGGAAAATTGAAGGGGAAGAGGATAAGAGAAGGGGGGAGAGATAGAAGGGAGGACAGATTAGGAGAAGGGGTATTCAGAATGCATGCCATCTTGGGGTGGGGGGAAGGATGAGATGGGGAGAAAATCTGGAACTCAAAATCTTGTGGAAGTGAATGTTGAAAACTAAAAATAAATAAATCAAATGATGGTACTCTAAATATGATATCTTTGTCTAGGAGCAACAACTACTAGAAGACACTGAACATACTTAATAGAAGAATTGAATCAAATCTGTATTGCTTTTTATTTTTAAATTTATTTTAGAGGCAGAGCAAAAATGGCAGAATAAAGGCAGGGATTTACCTGAGCTATCCCCCAAATCCTTCCAAAAACCTTTAAATAATGACCCTAAACCAGGGTGGGGAACCTGCAGTCTCGAGGCCACATATGGCCCTCTAGGTCCTTAAGTGTGACCCTTTGTCTGAATCCAAACTTCACAGAACAAATCCCTCTGTTGCTTTGCCCATACTCGGATCTAGGCTGCAGTCTTGAATGGCAGTCCCAGGGCCAGGAGAAGCACTAGCACACCAGAGTGACCACCATGGAGGAAGGGTCACTCCTCACAGTTACAGAGCAGAAAACAGTGCTTGTGGTTACTCACAGACCACAGCACAGTCCAAGAGAGTAGTAAACAACTCTCCTTAGATCCTACCACCTTGGAACAACTGAAAACTTATAGGTCCCCTGGAAGTATCTCTGAAAACAGCTGCACAAAACCCCTGAAGCTTGGGACAGTGTGCCCTCCACCCTGGAAGTACAGCCCTACTTTAACAAAGAGTTAAATATCAAGTAATGGGCTGGGAAAATGAGCAAACAATAGAAAAAATTCTGACCACAGAAAGTTACTATGGTGATAAGGAAGATCAAAACACACACTAAGAAGAAAATAACAAAGTTAAAGCTCCTACATTCAAAGCCTCCAAGAAAAATATCAACTGGTCCCAGGCCACGGAAGAGCTCAAAAAGGATTTTGAAAATCAACTAAGAGAGGCAGAGGAAAAATTGGGAAGAGAAATGAGAGTGATAAAAGAAAATCATGAAAAACTAGTCAACCACTTGGTAAAGAAGACATACAAAAAATACTAAGGAAAATAACACCTTAAAAAGTAGACCAGGTCAAGTGGTAAAAGAGGTCCAAAAAGCCAATGAGGAGAAGAATGCCTTAAAAAGCAGAACTGGCCGAATGGAAATGCAGGTACAAAAGCTCACTGAAGAAAATAATTCCTTAAAAATTACAATGGAGCAAATGGAATCTAATGCCTTTATGAGAAACCAAGAAACAATAAAACCAATAGAATGAAAAAAAAATAGAAGACAATGTGAAATATCTCATTGGAAAAACAATTGACCTGGAAAATAAATCCAGGAAAGATCATTTATAAATTATTGGAGCACCTGAAAACCATGATCAAAAAAAGAACCTTTACATCATCTTTCAAGAAATTATCAAGGAAAACTGTCCTGATATTCTGGAAGCAGAAAGTAAAAAAGAAATTGAAATAATCCACCAATCACCTCCTGAAAGAGATCCTAAAATGAAAACTCCCAGGATTATTATAGCCATACAGAGCTCCCAGATTAAGGAGAAAATATTGCAAGAAGCCAGAAAGAAAATTCAAGTACGGTGGAGCCACAATCAGGATAACACAAAATTTAGCAGCTTCTACATTAAAGGATCAGATGGCTTAGAATATGATATTCTGAAGGACAGAAGAGTTAGAATTACAACCATGAATCACCAACCCAGCAAAACTGAGTATAATCCTTCTGAGGGGAAAATGGACATTCAATGAAATAGAGGACTTTCAAACATGTTTAATGAAAAGACCAGAGCTGAATAGAAAATTTGACTTTCAAATATAAGAGAAGCATAAAAAGATAAACAGGAAAGGGAAATCATAGGGGAATTAATGAGGTTAAACTGTTTACATTCCTACATGGAAAGATGATACTTGTAACTCATAAGAACTTTCTCATTATTAGGGCAGTTAGGAGTATATATAGACAGAGGTCACAGGTGAGCTGAATATGAAGGGATGATATCCAAAAAAATAAAATTAAGGGGAGAAAGAGGAATGCACTAGGAGAAAGGGAAAGGGAGAGTTAGAATGGCATAAATTATCTCACATAAAAGAGGCAAGAAAAAGCTTTTACAGTAGAGGGGAAGAGGAGGGAGGTGAGGGGGAATGAGTGAACCTTACTCTCATCAGAATTGGCTCAAAGAGGGAATAACACACTCACACAATTGGGTATAGAAATCTATCTTACCCTTCAGGAAAGTAGAAGGAGAAGGAGATAAGAGAAAGGAGGAAGGGGGTGATAGAAAGGAAGGCATACTGGGGGACAGAAAAAAGCCAAACACTTTGGAAGAGGGACAGGGTGAAAGGAGAGAAAGAATAAATGGGTGGGGTGGGGAAGGAATACAGTTAGTAATACTAACTGTGAAAAAAAATTTTGAAGTAAGTTTCTCTGCTAAAAGTCTCATTTCTCAAACATATAGAAAACTAAGTCACATTTATAAAAAAAAAAAGAGCCATTCCCCACTTGATAAATGATAAAAAGATGTGAAGAGTTTTCAGATAAAGTAATCAAAGCTATCCATAGCTATATGAAAAAATCACTACTGATTGGTAAAATGCAAATTGAAACAATTCTACTTCATACCTATTAGATTGGCTAATAGGACAGAAAAAGAAAATGACAAATGATGGAGGGGATGTGAGAAAAATGAGACATTAATGCACTGTTGGTGGAGTTATGAAAGGATTCAATCATTCTGCGGAGCAATTTGGAACTATGCCCAAAGATCTATAAAACCATGCATATCCTTTGAGCTAACAATACCACTAATAGGTCTGTATCCCAAAAGAGATAAAAAACAAAAAAGGAAAAGGACCTGTATATACAAAAATATTTTTAGCAGCTCTTTCATGGTGGGAAAGAATTGGAAATAATTAAAATGAGTACAAAACTAGGGGAACTTAAAAAGAGAAAAAGTAATTAATACAACTCCAACTTGAACTATTTTTAAGTTATTGATGCCAAAAATTGGATATATATGGAGGGAAAGTGTATTGACACCAATTAAAATAATTTCATATAGAAATTTAACTTACATAAATCAATTACTATAACAAGGAGACCAAAAACACCCTAAATGTACCTATCAGCAAATATCTGACTTACTTAACAGGTTTAGAAATGTAGTACCCAAAGGCAATAATAGTTTTCAACATAAATTCTTTTGTAAAATCTTACAGAGGAGGAAGATTCTGAGTAATATCACTTCATAAAACAGAGAAGCAGTAGATGGCAAAACCAGTAAAAAGGAGAAAGAGATGGACAGAGAAAGATATATAGATAGATAGATTTATAGATGTAGATACCTATATATCTATATACATCTACATCTATGTGTGTGTGCACGTGTGTGTGTGTGTGTGTGTGTGTGTGGAGAGAGAGAGAGACACACAGAGAGAGACAGAGAGAGAGAAAGAGAAAGAGAGACAGAGAGAGAGAGACAGAGACAGAGAGAGAGAAAGAGAAAGAGAGACAGAGAGAGACAGAGAGAGACAGAGACAGAGAGAGACAGAGAGAGAGATCCAACTAAGCAAAGTCATTTTGAGGGCATTTAAGGATGTTCCTGTAAATATGAAAGAGATCTACAAATGTGTAATGACAAACTTTTTATCATAAAGGAAAGAAGTCAAAACATTTGAACTTTAACATCACTATTCTGGATTTGCTTTTAAAGGAGACAGAAATGGTATTTAAGGGAACAAAGATGGGAAAATCTGAACTAGGCTGAGTGTACTCAGGGGAGGTGTGCCCTGGAGGAGGCATAATTTTGAAGTCACTAAAGGACTGATTCTTAAGGTTTCTAAAGAAAGAGAAGATTTCAAAAGCATGGAAAAAAAATCCCAGATACAATTACTACCCCAAAAAAGGAGACCAAAAGTACAACAATAAGTGCTGAATGATATACCTACTTTCTCAACTACAAAAGAAAAAAAATTATGTAAATAACTTTACATGTGCCATGGGCTTCCTTAAGGAGAGCATCAGAGGGGAACAGACAAGCATTCCAGGAGATATTCCACAGCAGACCGTACAGAATCATAGCTTTAGAGCTAGAAGAGATCTTAGAGACCACTGGGTCCAATCCCTCCATTTTACAGATGGGTAAATCGGATCACAAAGAGTGATACAATTGAGAAAGCACTACCTACCAAGTGACAACCTCTTTGAGGCTCAGTTTCCACATCTGTAAAAAGCAAGAGGTTTGTACTCGATGGCCTTTCTGTTTCACTGTTGTTGTTCAGTCATTCAGCTGTGTCTGGTCATGACCCTGTGGACCATAGCATGCTAGGCCCTTCTATCCTACACAATCTCTCAAAGTCAGTCCAAGATCATGTTCATTACTTCCATGACACTATCCATCCATCTTATCTTCTACCATCCATCCCCTTTTCCTTTTGCCTTCAATCTTTCCCAACATCAGGGTTTTTTCAAACAAATCCCATCTTCTCATTATGTGGCCAAAGTATTTTAGCTTCAGCTTCAATATTTGACCTTCTAGTGAACAGCCTGAATTAAATTGACTAATTTGATCTCCTTGCTTTCTAAGGGACTCTCAAAAATATTTTCTAGTATCACAATTCGAAAGCATCAGTTCGGTGGCACTCAGCCTCCCTTATAGTCCAACTCTCACAGCCAGACATTGCTACTGGAAAACCATAGCTTTGACTATACAGACCTTTGCTGGCAAGGTGGTACCTCTGCTTTTTATTATACCATCCAGCTTTGCCACATATGTATACATAATAGTACTAAGATCTTTATCCCCTTGACAGGGTCTTTGTGCTTTAGTCTATTCTATCCCCCATATGGAATATGAGTTAGCATTCACATTTGAGAATCCTAAGAAAGAAGGTTATAAACACCTTTATACGGCCTTTGATTCTTCACTTGAGGAATTATTTTGATTCCTTACCAAAGCCATTTTTCTTGGACACCTCCTGAACTCCCTAGTCAGATTCATGCCCATACCAATGAGCTTTTTTCTTCTAAGTGTTCAATGTTTCTTCCTTTTGTTTTCACCTCTAAAACCAGCTGAAACTTCTAACCAATAATAACTCAAAAAATAAGTATGCATCAAAGTCTCAAAATGGTCCTAGAGTAGCTGACATCATAGATGACCTTTAAATCCCCCTTGCTGAGTAACCCTTCATAAACCAGGAAACATTTCAGTCTCATACTGTCATCCTCATCAACCAATTACCATGCTTAAAGATACCAAAGTGGATCCCAGGTATGGAGAAAGCAATCTCACTTCAAACTTGAACTCATGCTAATTGTTGCTTTTAAGTGGCTTTAACTTAAATAGGCAGTTGATCAGATGTTCAACATACTATAAGGTAACTAGATGGTGCAGTGGATAGAATGCTTCACCTGGAATAAGGGAGACCTGAATTCCTCAGGTCTCAGACACTTACCAGCAAGTTAATGAATGTCTGTCTTCCTTGGTTTCCTCATTTGTAGAAATGAATCCTACTTTCCAGAGTTGTTGTGAGGATAAAATGAGATAATATTTTTAAAATGCTTTACAAACTTTAAATCACCTTATAGCTAGTTATTGTTGTTGTGATTGTTGTTAAGTTCATCCATCAGTATATCTTGGGCAGATACTATATGAGTTGGGCTCTGAATTCAATAGGAGGAGAGAAGACTAGATTGCCTTTTTGAAATTGTGCTAAGTTCTATAAGTGATTCCAAACTTCTTCCTGAAACTAAAGCTGATCCTTTTCATACCAATATTCTGATGTTGTAAGACTGTGAGACATGAAACACTGGAGTTTCCAAACAAAATAAGTATTACCCAGAAGACATAGAGAATGCACATGGATATCATAAGGCCACATTATGTTACAAACAGGGAATTACAAAGGAGAAGTTGAGCATAGGATGCCATCAAAGAAAGGTATGAGTTTAAAAAAAAGAACGCACATGGGGAAAGAGAGGCTCTGTCTTCCACTGGCATCCTCTCATTGTCAAGAGAAAGGGAGAAAGACCTGTGGTGAATGAATAAGAACCAACAGGTGCAATAATCCCAAAAAAATGGACAAGTATGAATGGATTGGAATCTGCATCATAGGACGGAACAGCCACATCAATGAAATGAAGGAAAAATTTAGTATTTTTATTATGTTTCTAACAGACGTTAGTTGAATACCCTGCAGGAAAAAATGCTTAGCTTGCAAATAAAATGTCCTTGTGATTAAAATCAGAAACATCATTTCTATTGTTTCAAAAATAAATTAAGACATTTCAAATTATCCTGATTTATTTTTTCCTTTCTTTTATTTTTTAACCACTTGAACCCAGAAATCAGGATTAAACTAGCAGAAGAGGTTGAACCTAACTCCACTCTGACAAATGTTTTACTTTTTAGGACTCTGGATTCTGCTAAACTCTAACAGTTTAATATATGAAATTTTAATCTTTTCAACTGACAGATCAGAGACCATAAATGTTAGAACAATTGATCAACAGGCTTCCTATCACAAATTTGAACTGTACTTCATCAATTCATTAGAGGAAAGTAGGTGTTGTAGTGGATAAGGCACTGGATTTAGAATCAGGAAGACCTGAATTAAAATCCTGCCTCAAACACTAGCTGTCTACCTGTGTGACCCTGGGCAAAGTTACTTAGCCTCTGTTTGCCTCAGTTTCCTCAATGGTAAAATGGTTATAATAATAGCACCTACCTTCCAGCATTGTTGTGAGGATAAAATGAGATATTTGCAATGTGTTTCTCAAACTTAACAGCACTATATAAATACTATTATTATTAATGTTGTTGTTATTTCTCTGAGAATGAGATCCACTAAACTGGAGAATACCTGTGTAAGAGAAATCTAAATAAAAACTACCAAAAATGAGCCCAAAATTATTCATAATCTACATGCTTTTTTAGTATTTCTCAAATCTGAGTCAGTTTTCTTTAAAATACCTATAATACATTGAGACATCAGGCAACCACTGTAGGTGTTCTTTTCATATTGTAGTACTCAGCTTGCATTGATTTCAACCTAAGTTTCCAAAATCTTTACTAATGGAACACATTCTCCTTGTCCAGAGGGAGAAAGACTTTTCACTCAAGTTATTTATTTAACAGTGTCCTTCCATCTCTATTTTAAATGCAGTCTTTATTTTTATCTGATGAGCCAACATGCATCATTATTGATTTATTGTGAACCATGTTATGATACCTACAATATAAGACACACTTTATTATTAAGCTGTTTTTCTATTCCTTGCAAACAGTTTTTTTTCTTTAAATTTCACTGGGTTTCTCGTGTTTTGTTGGCATTTTTTTCAATTCCAGATACATGCTCCCTTCTAGTCTATTTCTCTGCACAACTTCACATGGAGAGCTAATATTCCCTTCTGTGTTTATCTTTCTTGTTTTTCTGGTGGCTGTCATTATCGAAGTTTTACCTAAGGCCAGTGGGAAAGAGAAGGAAAGAAGGTTGTGACTAGAGACAATAGGAATGTGACCTTTGCAATGTGCTTAGTCTCAAGCAGTCCACAGAACTCTAAGTCCCAAAGCCAAGATTTTTTTATATATAGGAAAGAAACTCATTGCATATTCTCATGTTTTAATCGTCAATTTTCATTGTCTCTTGAGAAATCTATTCTATTATCAGTTAAACTCGGAGGCAGTCTAATTGTTTGATGTGAACCTTCAAAGTTTCCTTTGAGTAATGTCTATCTGGGCTGCAATAGTAAAGGAGAGAACAACATCTTTACATTCACTTTGCCAAACATTAGAATCTTTTGTTCAATCATTTGAATGCAGGAGGGTGAGGGGAAAACAGCTGAGAGAACAAGGGCTGACACATACAGTGTAAAATCCTTTAAGGTGCTTGAACACAATGAAGGAGAAAGTGAGACTGAACTTCATTTCAGCTCCCTAACTGGGCCAGAGTCCACATGAACTTTGTGACAGGCCTCTGTCTCTCAGCCACACTTGACTGGCTTTTGCTGACATTCAGCTGTCAGATAGCAACCCTTTCCCATGCCCCTAACATGCTCTACAGCTTCACCCAATTAACTCGCTTTCACTTGACACCACAGCAAAAAAGCTTCATAATAGGTGGTCAAGGTGCATGGTGTCTGCCTGCCCTCTAACTGCTCACACACAGCACGATGCTTAACTACTTTCTGTCTTGTCTGTTTGCTCTGAGATGGTGTGACTACAATTTAGTCATTTCATTCCTGGACTGGGACAGGAAATGCTGAAATTCTCAAGTGATGCAATAAGCCACTTAAAAACAAAACAAAATAAAAATCCAGGCAGAAGTTTAATTTCAAACAAGGTCTCTAGGCCCTTCTCCATACTGGCATCAAGAATGGAATTTTCAATTACTAAGATTTAATAGAGTTTCAATCACACTATAATTAGTATGTGTGTGCATATGTGTATATGTGTGTGTGCATGCATGCACACACATATACATATATGTATACAAATACATACACAGACACACACACACACACACAAACAACAGTGAAGTATAATGGGAACTGGAATGGAGTCATTATCTGCTTCACTAATGATCTGTCATGTGAGAGCTGAAAGGCCTAGGCACAATTAAACAATCTCCACTTCAGAAAAACTCATCTTTAAACAATTTGAATGTCATTTTTACGGAATATTTTACGTAAAATGTACATGCGGAGATGCATATCTATCAATTAATGATTTTTTTAAAAAAATGTTGGCACCAGCATGTTTTTCTCTTGTGCCACAAATTGTATAGCCTGAGCAGATCACGTACACACACTGCCCTCAGCAGACTCCAGAATTGGGGCAGAGAGGGAGGGGTACATGAATATGACGGAGTATGATGGAGCCTCTTGATGAACTGCATTCACCAACAGCTACTGAAATAAATGTTATTATGAAAGATTCATGGTCTCAGTTCCACAGACTCCCTTCAGAAATCAACTGTGACAATCTAATTAAAGGGAGGAATTCTTACAGTGTCGACTCACTTGAGCCAATCCAAGGCATAGGTTTAGCAGGTTCTTCCAATTAGGCGAGGCACATTTTAACAAAGCCATGCTATCCAGGAAAACTGTATGAGAGTAAAGATTCTAGGAATCACACTTCCTATATAGCAATGTTTCTGTCCTATGTCTTCAAAGTGGCTTATTCTAATATATAAAATTAAAATCTGCTTTGGAGTAAATTACCGATTTACAAACAATGACAATGATATATCTTGGGTGAATTACTTGAGACATATAGGGGACCAAATGAAATAGCTACTGTGACTCAAAAGGCTCTATTGTAAAATTAAATTAAATTAAATTCAACAAATTATTATTAACTGCCAACTACAGGCAAGGCACTGTTTGGTGCTGGGTATAAAAAGATAAAAATGAAATACTCTATGTCTCCACAATATGTGGTCTACATGAAAGCCCTATCCATGCAGGTGCTTAACAAACTGCAGATAACGAACACAATGGTCATTGTGATGAAGAAAAATGACATTTGTCCATGGTCAAATCTGGCTTCTTTGACTTTTATTTAGATAGTGGACAGAGTAAGAAAATAAAGGTTGTCAATGTATTATGTACTAGGGCCCTTTGTTGCTAAGAGCACTACTTTTAGATAAAAACAAATAAGAGGAATTGAAAACACCCTCTTCTTGAGAATCAGATGCTAGGAAGTTCCTTGGCCAGATGCATTTTTAAAAGCCAAGTAAAAGGTAAATCAATTGAGAAAAAATATCAAATGCTTTTATATTTAAGTAGGATATATATATATATATATGTGTGTGTGTGTGTGTGCTATATATATACATATATACAAGACATCATGTCTTGTACATATATATACAAACCAGTACAACTGGTTTGACTGAACTAACTTCAAAAACATTTTATTTCTGTTCAGAACTTAATGAAATGTGAGTAAGCAGTCTATTTGCAGTGAAAGTCCTCATTGTATACTTGTTACCTTTTTTAAAAGGTTTGTACTTTTTCCCTTGGAAATGACTTGAAATTTCCTTTCCAGGTGCTCTTGCAATATCTTGAACAAAACGAAGGGGCTGACAACAACAGCTGTGTTTGCTAGGGCAAGATGCACCACAAATGGCAAGTCACATTAATTTATTACCTTGTGTATCCTTTAAATAAAGTCAATCAGAGTACAAAACTGTCCTCCTGAGCCAACCTTCAAAAATTATCAGTTGATATTTAAAGCAATGGTAAAATAAAAATCTGTCAAACATTTTAGGCTCAATTTCGGTTATCTCTAACATGTATGCCTTTTGTAAATGCAAACTCCCAATTATACTAACTGGGCAAAGAATCAAGCTTATCAGCTATAAACAACTTGAGTGTGGGTGAGCTAGGGTTACTGTTTCTATTGTTTTTGGCCCAATACATCTACACAAGTCCTGCTTCAGAGTGTTTTCAAATAACAGCTAAATAATTAGTTCAACAAAACCACGCACACTTTTTAGATTCATGAGCCCAATTAACCTCTAAAGATCACTGTTAGTTCAGGTATTGGAACATAATTTCCAGGGAAGCTAAATATGTAATCTTTAAATACCACTTAGCAAATGGAACTAATATTTTCTGCATACCAATCCCATCTTAAGTGAATCAACTTTCTTTCATTTTTATTCACTGAATATTGCACTTTGGTATAAAAGCCAAACATGTGTTCTGAAAGCCCAGTAGAGTTTTTTTAAAGTATAACATTAAACAATGTCATCAGGAATGCATAATTTTATCCAAAAATTTTATAAGTAACCTACAAAAGAGCTTTTAAGTGCTCATGACTTTTAAAGTCTCTTAGAACCATAATAAAATGTGAACCTCTATGATACTCTAATAAATATACCCCTACTTTATAAAAGCTGAAAAACATAATTTACTTTTCTTATGTTCAAGCACATAATGGCAGATATCTGTCATCTCTTTCATATCCCATTATGCTTGGTCCTTTTTCTTAATCTTTGCAAATGCAAACACTTTAATACCACACAGGATTTTATGCAAAAGATAGGATCAATGAACATGCCCTTTTAACTACCAAAATAATTAGTATATTCTACTTGCTCAACATTCAGCAAGTCATACATTAGGTCCCAATCTTGAAATCTGGGAAATTATGTACATTACCCCAAAAATGCCAGGAAGAAAAAAATGCCAAGAAGAGTGATAATAAAAGTATCACTTATAACAACTTTATATTGGGAGCCAAGATGGCAGAGTAAAAGCAGCGACCTGTTTGAGCTCTCCCCCAAAACCCTCCAAATACTTGTAAAAAATGGCTCTAAACAAATTTTAAAGCAGTAGAACCCACAAAAAGAGTGAAACAAATTTCCAGCCCAACCTGGATGGGTAATTAGAAAGGTGTATCACACTGGGCTGGGAGAGGAACGCAGTTCAGCGTGGGCACTCAGACCTCAGCAAACCTGGAGCAGGCCTCAGAGGACTGAATCACAGGCAACTGTGGCGGTTTCCAGACTTCTCAACCCACGAATGCCAAAGACAACTTAGAAGGTTAGTAGAAAAAGTCTGTGATGAGAGAGAAGCGCAGGGCAGGGGGTGAGGGGGCGGTCCCAGCCCCAGTCCTTGAGTGTGGCCGCAAGGCGGCGGCTGCCCCCTGAGCTTCTGGCCCACAGACTGAGGGGGAATCGAGTGACTGATCAGAGGAGGATTGCAGGGATTTCTTTGTTGGTGCTGAGTCAGGACTCTCTAGATTTGCCAGTGCTTAGATCTGGGTCACAGTTCTGGGTGGCAGTCCTGGGACAAAGAGGAGTGCTGGCATGATGGAGCTTCTAGTGGTTGTGGAGAGAGAATCCTCCTCACAGTTCCAAGCCAGAAAAGAGGGCTTGTGGTCACTCACAGACCAGAGCACAGACCAGGAAAGGAGTAAACACCTTGCCTCTTATCAAAACACCTTGGAAGAACTGAGTCTTGTCCCCTTGTCTAGGTCCCTAGAATTATCTCTGAAAACAGCTGCACAAAACCCCTGAAGCCTGGGACAGTACATTCTTCACACTTACCTTAACAAAGAGTTTATAACTCTTATAACTGGCTGGGATCCTGAGCAAGCAGCGCAAGAAGAGTCAGACTATAGAATCTTACTTTGGTGACAAAGAAGATCAAAACATACAACCAGAAGAAAACAAAGTCAAAACTCCTACATCCAAAGCCTCCAAGAGAAATATCAATTGGTCCCAGGCCATGGAAGAGCAAGTAAGAGAAGTAAAGGAAAAACTGAGAGTGATGCAAGAAAATCATGAAAAACTAGTCAACAACTTGCTAAAGGAGACCCAAAAAAATACTGAAGAAAATAACACCTTAAAAAATAGCCTAACCCAAATGGCAAAAGAGGTCCAAAAAGCCAATGAGGAGAAGAATCCCTTAAAAAGCAAAACTAGGGGCAGCTAGGTTGCGCAGTGGATAGAGCACTGGCCCTGAAGTCAGGAGTACCTGAGTTCAAATCCGGCCTCAGACCAAACACTTGACACTTACTAGCTGTGTGACCTTGGGCAAGTCACTTAACCCCAACTGCCTAAAAAAAAAAAAGCAAAATGGGCCAAATGGAAAAGGAAGTTCAAAAGATTACTGAAGAAAATACTTCCTTAAAAATTGGAATGGAGCAATCGGAAGCTAGTGACTTTATGAGAAATCAGGATGGTGTAAAACAAATTCAAAAGAATGAAAAAATAGAAAACAATGAGAAATATCTCATTGGAAAAATAACTGACCTGGAAAATGGATCCAGGAGAGAGAATTTAAAAATTATTGGACTATCTGAAAGCCATGATCAAAAAAGAGCCTAGACATCATCTTTCAAGAAATTATCAAGGAAAACTGCCCAGATATTTTAGAACCAGAGGGCAAAATAGAAATGGAAAGAATCCATCGATCACCTCCTGAAAGAGATCCCCAAAGGAAAACTCCTAGGAGTATTGTAGCCAAATTCCAGAGCTCCCAGGTCAAGGAGAAAATATTGCAAGCAGTCAGAAAGAAACAATTCAAGTACTGTGGAAACACAATCAGGATAACACAAGATTTAGCATCTTCTACATTAAGGGACCAGAGGGCTTGGAATATGATATTCCCAGAGGGCAAAAGAGATAGGATTACAACCAAGAATCACCTACCCAGGAAAACTGAGCATAATCCTTCAGGGGAATAAATGGACAATCAGTGAAATAGAGGACTTTCAAGCATTCTTGATGAAAAGATCAGAGCTAAATAGAAAATCTGACTTTTAGATACAAGACTCAAGAGAAACATGAAGAGGTAAACAGGAAAGAGAAATCCTAAGAGACTTATTAAGGTTGAACTGTTTACATTCCGCATGGAAAGATATTTGTAACTCGTGAGTCCTTTGTCAGTATTAGAGTAGTTGGAGGGAGAAAATTATATGTATGTAGATAGATAGATAGATAGATAGATAGATAGATAGATAGATAGATAGATAGATAGATAGATAGATAGAGGGCACAGGGTGAGTTGAAGATGAAGGGGTCATATCTGGAGAATAAAATTAAGGGGTGAGAGAAGATTATACAGAGAGAAGGAGAAAGGGAGAGGTAGAGAGGTAAATTACCTCACATAAAACAAACAAGAAAAGGCTTTTACAGTGGAGGGGAAACAGGGGAAGGTGAGAGGGAATGAGTGAATCTTATTCTCATTGGATTTGGCTTAAGGAGAGAATAACAGACACACTCAATTGGGTATGGGAATCTATCTTTCCCTACAGGAAAATAGGGGAGGAAGGGGACAAGAGAGCAGAAGGACGATAGAGGGGAGGGCAGACTAGAGAAGGGCATAATCAGAAGCAAATACTTCTAAGGAGGGAGAGGGTCAAAAGACAGAATAGAATAAATAGGGGGTGGGATAGAATTAAGGGAAATTTCACATGACTACTATGGAAGTATTTTGCATGACTACACATGTATAACCTGTATCAAGTTGCTTGCCTTCTCAATGAGGGTGGGTGGGGCAGGAGGAAGGGAGAAAATCTGGAACTCAAAGTTTTAAAAACAAAAGTTAAAAAAAAATTGTTTTCACATGGAACTGGGAAATAAGATATACAGGAAATAGGGTATAGAAATCTATCCTGCCCTACAGGAAAATTGAAGGGGAAGGGGATAAGAGGGGGGGAGACTGAAGGGAGGACAAATTAGGAGAAGGGGTATTCAGAATGCATGATGTCTTGGGATGGGGGAGGGATGAGATAGGGAGAAAATCTGGAACTCAAAATCTTGTGGAAGTGAATGTTGAAAACTAAAAATAAATTAATTAATTTAAAGAAAAAAAACTATGTGTCACTGGTTAGCGAAGAAAATCAGAACAAAACGCTAGTGCCACCAATATCATGACTATCATTCTCATGCATGTAAATCATCTATTTTGTGGACCAATGTACTTCTCTCTTTTTCTTCATCTTTTAACATATGTGTGTGTGTGTGTGTGTTTTATATATATATATAAAACACCACTATTCTACCATGTAGGATTTTATGCATGTAAATTGGCTTTGTAGTATTCAATTTACCAATTCCTTGAACCCATTCCCTACTCATCTTTGGTTATCTATTATCCAAAAGATAAAATACAAACTCCTTAACTTGGCATTTAAGGCCTGCTACAATCAGATTCCAAACTATCTCTCTCACAGAGTATCATTCCATTCATCACAAATTTCACATTCCAGTCAAACTGGACTATTCATTAGCCGTTCCTCAATTTTGCTCTGCCTTCTTTTGCCTCTAATGTATTTGTGCAGACCAAGATCCACAACTGAAACACATTTCTTCTTCATCTCTCCTTAGTAAGTCAGTACCAAGCACTGTGCTAAGTAGTGAGGATACAAAGAAAACCAAAAATAGTCCAGGCCAACACTCAGAGATAACATGTAAATAACTATGCACATAAGATGTTACATATGTATATGTGTGTGGAGAGAGAGACAGAGAAATACAGAGAGAGAGAGAGGGAGGGAGAGAATGGAAAGCAATCTCAGAAGGAAGGAGGCAGTGGCAACAAGAGGGACCAGTAAAGACCTCCTGCAGAAGGTGAGAACTGAATTGAGTCTTGAACAAAGTCAAAGAAGTTAAGACATTGAGGTGAAGAGGGCAACTATTCTAGGAGCACATCGAGTATAAAGGCGTTAAGATGGAAGATGAAGCATCATTTATGAAGAGCAATAAGTATGCCAATATATCTGAATCATAGAGCATGTAGAAGGGAGTAAAAGTGTAATAAGCCTGGAAAAGTAGGAAGGGACCAGGTTGTGAAGCTTTAAATGCCAATCATTAGATTTCATATTTGATCCTGGAGGTAACAGTCAATGGAGTTTCTTGAGGGGGGCAGGAAGACATGGATCGACGCCTTAGGAGAATCATTTTGGCAGTTCAGTGGAAGGTGGATTAGAATGGAGGGAGACTTGAAACAGGGAGATCAATTAGAAAGCCACTCCAATAGTTACTAGGTAAGAGGTGATTAAAGCCTAAACCAGAGTGGTGGCGACTGAGGAGGGGACATATATGAGACATGTTGTGAAGACAGACACAACAAGATTTGTCAATGAATTTGATAAGTAAGATGAAAGTGATGAGTGAAGAACGATACCAAGGTTGTGAGCCCAGGGTGACTGGAAAGATGGTGATGATCTAGACAGTAATAAGGAAGCTAATAAGGAGGCAGGATTTGGAGAAAAGCTAAGTTTTGTTTTGGACATTTTAAGATGCTAGTTGGAATATTCAGTACAAGATGCCTGAAAGGCAGTTGGTGATATGAAGGGAGAGCAGTCGTTTACTTCTGGTTCAAGTGCCATCACTTCCATGAAAAAGTCACTGCTCTGATCCCCTCAGCCTGCCTTGGTTGCAAGTGATCTCTTCCACCTCACATTTTCCTAGAGTATTTGATCTAGATCTCACCAAAACCCCTTTTCCCTAATGCCTCTTATCACACTTCATTCTGTACATATTATGTTACTTTTGTTACCTTGTAAACTCTCTGAAAGCAGGAGAGTCTCTGACACTTTTCATCTATGTCGTTCCTTTGTATCCTTCTCATCTATTAATGTATGGCAAATTGTAGGTGCTTCCCAAAGGGTCATCAAATTAAATTGAATTGAATTCTATGGTTACAGATCCTTAGATTTGGTCAAGAACTATATCTTCTGCCTTTATGTGCCAAGTGTATAGAACAGTGCCTTGCTGACTGATTACATATAAAAGACTACATTAATATTAAAGTCAACTGCATTGGACAGGTGTTCAGATGTGGTTTTTTTGTCCTTTGAATTTAACAGGGAAACTATCTTCTCTAAATAAAGATGTGTGAAAAGAACTCAAAAGTTTTTGGCACTGTTTTAGAGGAGTCAGAACACCTCAGTAAACCCAAAGACTCATCTGTAAAATGATTAAACTAGATGAACTAGATGGCCTTTAAGGTTCCTTTTAGCTTGAGATATATCTACGATATGCTTTGGTTTCTGATCTCTAAATTAACAGAGCACGAACTGTTTCTAAAGATAACTTAAAGGTTTAGATTTAGCCTGTGTTGGTAACAGTGAACTAGGGGAGCCAGTAGGAAGACATCATTTTAGAAGGAAATGATTCAGTCAGAAGATCATGTTCAAATCTTGGTGTCGTATGCAACTTTGGGGAAATAACTTAATTTTCTATGAGCCTGAGTTTCTTCACTTATAAAATGGGGGGGGGGGGGTTTGAACTAAATGATTTCTAAGGTCTCTTCCAAATATAAATCCTACAGTCTTTCATTAAAAACTTCAGAGGAAAGGGTTTGCTAAAATTCACTCATGAGACATCTAGTTTACCAGCTACTTCTGGGCTATACTCTTATCACCTCCTGAAGTACCTCCAATATACAGTGAGTATCCAATAACTAATCCAATGGGAAGAGGGCAAAGAGACAGGGTCCAACAACCTTAGAACCAATTTGTATCCCAGGAGTTTAACACATTTCTTTGAAATTTTAATTCAGACACATAGGTTTTTGTACCTTCAGATAAGAATTTAAAATCAGCACTTGGAACTTTGTTTTAGGAATGCTTTAAATAGCTTTAAATAGCTTTTCTTACCTACAGAGTTCTTAATGTATTGTGACTAACAGCAGTAATCATTTTCTAGCATCTTCAATATGGTAGACCTGACATATATCATAGAAGTTTTGAACATATAGATAAGTGTTTACTTATTCTAACATTACTAATATATTTAGTTTTCTTACAAAGGTGTCTGGTTTCAGAAGAAATGTGAATTTGTCTCCTTAAACTGTTTTTTTAATTTGTTCAGTTATTTTCAGCTGTGTTTGACTCTGTGACCCCTTCTGGGGCTTTCTTGGCAAAGATACTAGAGTGGTTTACCATTTCCTTCTCCAGCTCATTTTATAGATGAGGAAATTGAGGCAAACAGGGTTAAGTGACTTTGCTTGGGGTCACACAGCTAGTAAAGTGTCTAAGCCAGATTTAAACTTAGGAAGATGAACCTTCTTAACTCCAGGCCCAGCAATCTATCCTGCCTTACACTGCTAGTGTGATAAAATTGCCCTTGGTTTCATAAAAGAGATATGGAAGTTTTTAGGTAAAAGTTGGGTTGAATAATAACAGTGGCAAAAGTGCTACAATGCAGAACACCCCACCTCTCCCACTACAATACTTAAAAATTATTATGCTGCTATATTTTGATATGAAACAGGATATCTTCCCTAGAAAACCTACTATTAAGTAGAAATTAGCATGGTAACCAGTGGTTTGTTTTATATTTCATTTCTCCACCCAGTCTGGTTCTGGTTCAACTGCTAAACCTCATGAGGTTCAGTCTTACTTTCAGGGAAGGTCAACCTCCTTGGCATGAATTTCTGATTTATCAGGTTCACCTTTTGTTGTCATCCTTTGATTTAATTAAACATTTATTAAGTGAACGCTGTTTCATAAAACATCATGTTAGGGGTTAGGGATAAAGAGACAAAAAGGAAAACTCTCTGCTCTCAAAGAGCTTACAGGCTCTTCCAGTGGAACATGCAAACAGAAATAGCAACACAAGGTTATTTGAGGAAAGAAAGAGTGCTGACAATTAGGAGGATCACATCTTGAAAGAAGTTAGGGAAAACATTGGAAATAGTACCTGCAGTTTGAAATATTTACCCCAAAACCTAGTGAAGGGAGGAGATATTAAGGAAAGGGAAAAATATCCATTGCTTTTTTTTTTAATTAGGGAATGAAAATGTGACAACTCAATAAAGAAACTTCTTTCCCAGCTAACCTCAAGAAGCATCCCAACACCATTTCTACAAATGAACCTAGGATTTAAAAGTATTTCCTCTTAACCATTCTTTGTATTACCTTTTAAAATATACAGATGCTCTAGTATTATAAGGTCCATCATCATGATTATTATTTATTTAATGAACACCAACAGTGTGCTTGGTACTGAATGAGATATAGTCAGTTCCTGAGCTCAGACTGACAACCTAAGATAAATGAATCAGACATAACAACATAAGCTGATTAGATGCACCAGCCATTCATTTCTGCGTTTCCTTTCTTTATCTCATTTTTTTAATGGAAAATATTTTAGAGGTAATGAGTGATCTGTCAGAGTTTGAAACAGATGACCAAAAGATAAAGAAAATAAGGGAATATATGAGAGAGAGAGAAAAAAGCCTAATTTCTGTTTCGAACTGAAATCAGTATGGGAAAGAAGGAAAAATTTTGGCTGCAGTGGAGGTATTGTGACAGAAATTATATACATTAATTAATTTAGACCCCATTAATTTGGAATCTGTCTTACCTCATAAGGCATTCATAATTTCTACTGAATAAGAACCTAATAAGAAGATTGAAATAAGTGGCATAACTCAGAACTTTTATGTTTATTTTGAAACATGATTATGCAATTATCATTTTAACATTAATTTTTGGCATTATTATCCTGTTGCAACTATCAATTAATGATGCTTTTAACAGGATCCCATTATGTCACAAAATCTTCAGTTACAACTCAAATCAAACATTTATAAAACGTGCAAGGCACTGTGATAGGTAGTAAGGAATATAAAGACAAAAATCAAGAGAGTCCTTGGCTCTAAGGAATTCTACAAGGAGGGATATGAACTACACACAGGTAAATTATTTTGTCATAACTTGATGTGGGAAAAAACATTGATAATCTGCTTTGTTCAAAACCCACTGCCAAAACATACTAGATATGTGATCCTAGTTAAATCATTCAACTTCTCAGTAACCAAGCCAACTCTCTAAGACTATAAGTTGCAGAGAAGATGACAACCTACATTGGTGGAGGGAATTCTCTCTTCTGGGAGTTTCTTACGCCAACGAAATGATGGGTCAAATCCTTCTTCTGATCCTGAGCTAGTTTGTGCTTCTTCCCTCCCCAACCCCAACCCAGGCTGAGAGAGGTAACGTATTCGACATTAGGGTGAGAAATGGGGAAGAGATAAGCCATTTGAGGATTATCTGGTATGACCTGGATGTGGATCCAGCAAAAGAGACAGAAAATGAGCAGTCAGACAGATAGAAGGATGACCATGGGAGAGCAGCATTATGAAACCTAGAGAGAAGAGAGTATCAAGGAAAAGAGGGTGATCAATAGTGTCAAAAACTACAGAGAGATCAAAGAACAAGGAGGATTGGGAAAAGGTCATTAGAGTTGGTGATTAAGAGATCATTTATAACTTTGAAGAGAGCAGTTTCTACTGAATAATGAGATCAGCAGCCAGACTGTAGTTAAGAAGAACATGAGAGGAAAGGAAGTGGAAGCATCACTTGTAGATAACCTTCTCAAGAAGTTTAGCCACAAAAGGGAGAAGAGATATGGGGTGATAGCTAACAGGGATGGATGAATCAAGTAAAAGGGTTTTTTTGTTTCGTTTTGGTTTGGTTTTTGTTGTTGCTGGGTTTTTTGTTTTGTTTTGTTTTGTTTTGTTTTTAGGGATGAGGGAAACATGGGCAAGTTTGTAGGCATTAAGGAAGCAGCCAGTAGACAGGAAGAGACTGAAGATAACCCAAACCTCTCTAAATTCTAGTGTCTTTCCTCTTTTAATTATTTCCTATTTATCCTATTCCTAGCTGTTTGTATATATTTGTTTGCTTGCTGTTTCCCCCAGTAGACTCTGAGCCCCTTGAGGACAGAAACTATCTTTTGCTTCTTTTTGTATCCCCATTGCTTAGCACAGTACCTGCCACATAGTAGCACTTGACTAACTCATAAATGAGAGAATGCAGATGATAAAGGAGACAACCTGCTGGAGAAGATAGGAAGGAATGAGATCACTTATACATGAAGAGGGTTAGCCTTGGCAAGGTGAAAGGCCACCTCATTATGTGAGACAGGGATGAAGAGAAAGAGACAGTGGCAGGGGCTTGTGAGTAAGAGTGAACAGCAGAGGATGGGAGTAGTAACCCATAGATGAGACTCGTCTGGGAAGCTCAGCAAGAGGATAAGAACACATGAAATTCAAGAGAGAGATCAGTGTACAGATAAACTAGTTCATTAAAGGGTCAGGCTGCGCAAGGGAAGAGAGGGTAGCCAGTGCAGAGGCGATGGCCTGGGAAAGAACTAAGGTTAGCTCAAGGGATTGGAGGTCATGGTGAAAGCGAAGACTGGGTTTGAGGTTTCAAGGGAAAGGCGGAATAACAACAACAACAAATTGAGTTTTACAGTTCATAAACATGGCAGAGGAGCATTTCTCTTCCCCATTAACCAAGCTCAACCAAGTTGGAGCGGAGTAAGAAGCACAGCAGCAAGTGCCTGAAGATCAGTCAGGTAAGACAAGTCCTGCCCCAGTGCATTCAGCAAGGCATAGAATGGAATTTCTTAAAGCCCCTTAATATTGGTAGGTTTTAAAAAACTATAAACTTTATAATCCTAAATATTAACATTTTGTATATATGATACAATGTACTAGGGTTCTCCTCATATGGGGGGTGTGTGTGAGAGGGAGAGAGAGAAGAAAGAGAAAGAGAGAGAGAGAATACATGATTATATATTTTTTAAAGTTACTAACATTTACCAAAAATGTACACATCACTATTTTCTCAAATGTTTTAAAGTAATTTATTCAATGTCAAAAATCAATGCAAACAGTTAAGCTTTTGTGAAATGTACATGCTTAAAGGAAGAAGGAAATAGTGATTAGAGAAAGATTTCACTTTTAAGCATATAAGGAATCCTGAATATTATAAAAAAAAGTTTTTTGTTTTGTTTTTTTTTTTGCAAATTAGATGAATTATTTTGACAACATCCTTTTGCCTCTCAGTCTAAAATTGTCTGGTCTATTCGATACATAACCCATATTTTTTTTAGACTGATTTAACTGCCTACTTGTTCAATACATACAATTGTTCTGGAGAACCTGTATGATCTATGGGGTAAATAATGTTTTACCAAACTGACTAGAACAGATGTCTTTTTGTTAAATAATAGGTGCTTTATGGTTTTTCATTAAATTTTTATATTTCATAAAATGGCAGGCTTAAACATACAAAATTATGCTTTCTTAATATTAAACTGTGACAAACATAAAAAACATTAAATCACTTCTAAGATGTTGCTGTAGACTCTATACACTTTATTAATAGCACTGTTAAAAAGAGTAACAATGTGAGGCAGGAAAGCAGAATTTTACTTTAATGACCTAACAGGTCACCCAAAGGGCAACATAAAGATACATGGTAGGAATAAGTAGGCTGCAACATTTTACCAACATTGACTTGCACTTGAGGGTAATTAAGGATGAAACTGGAAGGACAACAAATAGAAAATGGAAAAGCTCTGTAAAGATTTTTATAACACCTATTTCTCTCCATTAATGATGAAGGAGCCACCATAATTAGACTCTGGTAGGGTGCATGAAGAAATAGAAATGGTACTAAGGAAACCAAAAATGAGATGAGCAACTGGCCTAGAACAAGGATATGAGAAGGAGGTCCACCCTAGAAAAGCTTGGTGAGGGTACTCAAAGTATCTGAAGGAGGGAAAGATACCAAGGGATTGGAGGTATCCACAGACTTTATTACTAAAAAAAAGTTGACAGAAAATATTAATTACTATTAATTATAACCCACCCAAATGTGTACTTTGCCATCACCATGACTTTTTGTGAGGATAATCTATACACAAGTAATATCATTCTTGATTAAGTTATAAGAAAGAAATAGGTTTTTGTAAACAAAATTCTCACAGCAGGCCACATCTTTACAATCAGAACTGACGTGCTGGTACAGCTTTTACAAGATCCCATGGTGCTTACTGTTTGAGCATAAAAAAGCATTTTACTTGGTAGGGCAAAATGCTTCTTTAAGAGCTTTCCTCCAACAAGCTATTAGAAGAGGCTGTTTTCATACTGGCAACACTTCCACCTGCAATGTCTCCTCCTTATTCATGAATTCATCCCGGAATCACCACTTGAAGAAGAACCCACACCAACCATTCTCAAACCAAACCTGGTTCAGTCCATGACTTCCCCGACTCCTTTCGAACTTTGGTTATCCCTCACTATCTGCCCCACCTTGTCTTTTACTATGTTGTCTTCCCTTCTCATTAGAATGAAAGCTCCCTGAGGACAGGGACTGTCTTTCTTTTTTATTGTATTTGTATTCCTAACACAGTGCACAACACATAGTAGATGCTTAATAAATGTTAACATTATCTATCTGTCTGTCAATCTATCATATTTTTTCTCACGGAAAAGATGGAGAGATTTGAACTAGACAGTTGTATAATTAGTGAATTTGGAACTGGTTGAATGGCTAGACTCAAAGAGTAGTGGTTAATATCTCAGGCAGGAAGTCTCCATTGGAGTGATGCCAGGGATCTGTACTTGGTGCTGTACTATTTAACATTCAGTGTCTTGGATAAAGGTAAGAATGGCATGCTTATGAAATTTCCAGATAAAATAAAGCTGGGGGAAATGTAGATAGCAGACAAAACCCCAAAAGATCTTGATAGGCTACAACATTTGGACTGAATCCATAAGATGAAATTCAATAGGGATAAATGTAAAGTTTTATATACTTGGGTTAAAAAAAAATCATCTATCCAAGTACTAGATTGGGGAAGCATGGTTAGACAACAGTTTGAAAAACATCTGGGGGTCTTAGTGTATGCCGTTGTATATAGCTTGTACAAGCTGTGCATAGATAATAATCTCGCCCAGAAATGGACAGAAGAAAATGAAATGGATTAAATGGGAAACTGAACAGTGCTTTTAACAATGACAATCTTCACCCTGAAAAAAACAGTGTTCTTTTAAACAATAATCTTCCAATGATAGACTATGTCTAGGAGTAATGGAATACCACAATCTTTGAAGAATTAAAGTTGAAAGTTACAAAAGGGGCAAGTGGGCAGGTATATATGAGTAGGCTGAAACTCATTACCAATCAAGAATTGGGTAATCCAAGTAGTATAAAAATACTGTCAGAGACATAAAGGTCCAGAGCAGAGATTGAACCCACCATGTAGTAAAAGTGAAGGATAACTGAAGGACGGCTTGAATATATTCCACTGGTGTTCCCACAATGTCAAAAGTATAGGAGAGGCCACTGTATATTGGATGAATGTCCTATGGAGAATTTATAGGAGGCTATCTTTTTTTTTTTTTTTGGCTTTTTGGTGAGGCGGTTGGGATTAAGTGCCTTGCCCTGGGTCACATAGCTAGTGTCAAGAATATGAGGTCAAATTTGAACTCAGGTCTTCCTGACTCCAAGGCAAGAGCTCTATCCACTGCTCCACCTAGCTGCCCCTGTATAGGAGGCCATCTTACAGGATGAGAGGGTATGCGTGGATTACAATCTGTGTTCTTAGAGGGAATAACCACATCTATGAAATGAAAAAGTCCACTAACATTGAGAACTTGCACTTGTGGAGTGGTATAGAAGATAAAGGCACTCATGTAGGGATAACAGACAGATAGATAACCTTGACGTCACAATGTTATTCATAAAATATTAAAAGAACCAGAACACTAAATATGTTAAGTAGATCTGTAAGATTTACAGAGAGATATGGACAAGAAAGACACATGGGAAGATATGTATGGGATGTTATCTGCACCAGCAAAAGAAGTGGCATACTCACATCAATGAGAACAAGATTCATCAAAATAGTGAATTATAGACCGAAATTTGAACTTTCTATTTCATGCCTATGATAAAAAGATGCATTCAATATGTTAAAAAAAAAAGCCACCATCTTAGCAATCAAACTTGTCAAACGGAGAAGAATTGCCATCAAGGACAATAATGATTTGGGGAAAAAAATTCACTTGTAAAGGTCAACAGAGGATGTCAGAATATCATCAGCAGTTTCATTTCCCCAAAACACTGAAAAGTACTAGAAGCAATAACGAGTTAACAGAAAATTTAATGTAAGACCTAAAGAAAGTTTGATGTGAGACCCAACTAAGTATTTAAAGATGAGAGTAACAATAGAAGAACAAATAGAAATTGATGACGGTGGACTCACAATCTTTGTTGGCTGTGCCTTGTAGAAGAAAGCTGAAATGGCACGTAAGAAAATTAAATCAATAAGAGAAACTGGATCAAGTACACACCAAGGAAGTCTATGCTGGAGGTGACAAAATTTTGAAAGCACTGAGAGGTTATTTTACAAGATACTTCCATAAGAGGAAGAAAACAAATAATGAGAAAAGTGATGGATAACAATTTGGTTTTATTAGTAGTAGTAATAAGAGCTAACACCAATATAGCACTTTAAGGTTTGCAAAAACAAAACCAAAAAAAAAAAATGTTATCTCATTTGATCTTCATAACAATGATGTGAGGTAGGTGATCTTATTTCTACCATTTTACAAATGAGCAAACTGAGGCTGACAGAGATTAAATAGCTTACCCAAGTTAGTAAGTGTCTGAGGTGGGATTTGACTTCAAGTTTAGTGTCTTGATCATTTTGTTTAACATCTTTGTTTAGTCATTTTTCAGTCATGTCTGACTCTTTGTGACCCCTTTCTGGGGTTTTCTTGGCAAAGATCCTGGAATGATTTATCATTTCCTTCTCCAGCTCATTTTACAGATGAAGAAACCGAGGAAAACAGAGTTAAGTGACTTGGCCAGCTAGTAAGTATCTGAGGCTGGGTTTGAACTCAAGTCTTCCTGACTACAGACCCAGCACTCTATCCACTGTGCCATCTCACCTGCACCATCTAGCTGCCTCTGAAAGACAACTAAGATGACATTACTAACTACTCACCCATATTACTATTTTCTTCTAAATAGCTGAAGAACTTATTTTTAGGAATTTCTTTAGCATAGCACATTTCTGCTATGAGAACTTTCTCTAGTAATATAGACTGCAGTTGATTTATTACATGGCTTTATAGATTAGTCCTAGAGACTTGTCTGAGATATATCACAATTAAGTGACTTGCCCAGGGTCACAGAACTAGCAAATGTGTTGGAATTTGAATCCAGGCCTTCCTGATTCTAAGCCCAATACTCTTGTCTTCCATACCATATTGCCTCTGCCTCCTTTCTTATCCACATAAATTATAAGAACTATATAAAAATGTATCAAATATATTCTTTATGAAAATGTGAGAAGGGTACAAACTGGATTTCTCAAGCAGTCACTAAGAGCAAAATGATTTACAGTGGACTAAAAGGTGTAGAAAAGTCAGCATCAGCTACGTTAATTGCTTGGTGATTACAAAATAGCACTTGACTAGTTAGATACCAGTCAGTCAACCAACAAATATTTATTAAGGACTCACTATTTGGCAGGCACTGTGCTTTGCATTCCTGGGGATACAAAGAAAGGCAAAAACACTGTTCCTGCCCTCAAAGAGTTCCCATTCCAATAAATGGAGACAACATGCAAAAAAATTCTGTACACACAAGTTATACACAGAGATATGGAAGGTAACCTCAGAAGGAAGGCACCAACAGCAGGGGGAGCCAAGAAAAGCCTCCTGCAAAAAAAAAAAAAAGTGATATTTGGGTGAATCTTGAAGAAAACCAGGGAAGCTAAGAAGCTGAGGTCTGGAGAAGAGGATTCCAGGCTGGGGGACAGCCAAGGCCAAGGCCAAGATGGGAGGTTCTTTATCTGACAGACCTTCTCTTGCATATGTTATGATCACACAAGATTTCTTGATAATTATAACCACAGAGCTAACTCTGCCCAATGACCTTCTAGTGTTCACCAATAGATCAAAATAGAAAAGGAATTTCCTATAGATGATGAAGTCCTCCACATGTTCTTGTTGGCAGATGATATCTTGCTTACTGCAACAGACTCAAACTATTACAGAGCCTCTTTGATGGGATCCATAATTACTAAATAATATTGGCTTAATAATCCACAGAAGAAAACTAAGTGAATGAAAAATATCTGTTCTATTGTTCGGACTATGAAATGCAGTTTGCTGGCCAGTTTATTGAGCTGATACATTAGTGTGTGTGTGCGTGTGTGTGTGCGCATATCTATTAGGTATCCATCTATTTATGTATCTAAACGAAAGGAAGTACAGATGTATAATGAGTTGGAACTAGAAATTAGGAAAGTGTGTTGACTTGCATTTGGGAAATTATGCAATGCTTTTAATAACACCATCCTGATCTCAGTTATATATGCCCATTTAAAAAAATACAAAAATTCTCCTAGTGATGTTTTGTAGTTGTGAATCTTTAAGCTCCACAAGCTCCAAAAGACTCTGAGTTGTAGATGACACAAAGGTCGGTTGAGGGTCATTTGGTGGGGACTTTAACATCCTTTCAACACTATCCTAGGTTAAACAAATTGCATAAGTGAAATGCTTAAGGAAATGTGAGCCAGTGACATAATAAGGGCAACAGCATTACATGAGCATGCTACGTGCTACAATGGTATCTACAAATGTAAAACACCTGGAAAAAGGCTTAATATGTGGATGGATTGCACCAACAAGCTACAACACAATGAAACTTAGATTCTTCCTCAGGGTCTTCTGGGTCTGACAGAGGAGCTTTCACCTTCTCTTGACCAGGCCTCTATGCCACTTCTTGGCTTTATACTCACCATTCCCTGATATAGGCACCTTTCTCCTTTCTTCCTCATTTTTCAAAACTCCTCTGTGTGGTGCCTTCCCCCACTAGAATTTAAGCTCTTTGAGAGAAAGGATATTATTTTGCTTATTGTAATTTATATCCTTAATGCTTAATACCACATCTGGCACATAGTAAGTGCTCGATAAACAGTTTAATCTATCTATGGAAAAGCATGAGCAAGAATTATAGAGGATGAAGAGGTATGGACACATTGCTAACTGATGGAGGGAATACTGACATTGATGAAATCCCAGATCCACTGAAGTTTTGACATACATAAAGCATATTTTAGAGTTTCTTTTATAGAAAAATTTTTTAATTTTACATTTTAAATGCAAAAATGGAAATGGGGAAATAGAACATGATAATATATTCCTATCTAAGATTATACCATAATAAAGATATCATAACACATGGAAAAATGCAGTATACCTATATAATATTCATCAGCATTACATATTCATCAATACTATATATATATGCATATGTATAGTGTGTGTGTTTGACAGTAGTTTATATTTATGAATGAATTTTTACGATACCAAGAAGATGAACAAATTTTCATCATAAAAAAGATTTTAACAGCAGCACAATGTCATCTTAATTTTCCATGTGTAAATTAAGTTATTTAAAAGATGATGACTTAACTATTTGAATATTAAATCAAGTACATAAATAGTCAGGAGTGTATAATAAAACAATGTGTCAAAAGTACCATTATATCATTCAGAAATCAAGTTAAGTATAAGCTATAAAGAAAGCAGTTTATCTTATCAACCATGTTCACATTTTTAGCCAGAACTCATCAGAAATAAGCAATCAAGTAAAGGCAAGAAAAATAATGTCCTTTAACCTAAAGTTTGCCACTTATGCTCTAAAAGGCCATCTTTCCTTTTGGTCTCCAGCAAACATAAGGAGCAAAAAGAACATAAAAAAGAATAGGTTGAATATAGCTTCTATCAAGATATGACTCCAAACTAAAAAGCATTTTGGGCAGCTAAGACTTCTATTCTCCTCTTTCCTCATAAAGGTTTTTCAAGTAATATATAGTCTAAGAATAAGCACACTTTCCCCCAACTTTCAAACTATGGTTTAACATGGAATGATACAGACTTTCAATTCTCTCTAACATGAACTAAGTTCTTCGAAAGGTATGGGGAAGCTCCTTTTGGCCTAAGTAAAAAAAAAATGACATAATCATGGAAATAATGAATGTCAGACCTTCTATATAATTTTCAACTGAAAGATGGAAAAATTATTTCTTCTTATCTTATTTTTGTTCTTTGTAAAACTTGTTTAAGGTTAAATGCCTTTGTCTCTAAATTCATAATTTTAAATGTAATAGAGTACCTAACACTCACTTTACTTTTATTCCTACCTCTCAATAACTGGAAGGCACTTTCAATATAAACTGGGTCATCCTTAAATGTTAACTTATTATATAACTCTGAGATCCATTTTTCAGGAAAAGAGTTTGATTGTTTTCCTTCTAGAAGATTAACAACATGCACAGTGTTGCTTATTTACTTTTATATCATTTTAAATTAGTTTCAATCCATCCTCTTTTCCTCAATTAGATGCTATGGAGTGAACGAGTCTTTCTTTGAAAACCCCTACATTTTATTCTCAAACACATTGTCCCTTATATCCAACCTTCTATCCCCTATATCCACTCATCTACCCGCCCAATTCATGTATCTATCCATCCATTCAACACAATTAATTGTCTACCTATTAGTTCTTGATGCAACTTGGATAAAAATATCCTTGCATGTGGGTAACTGTTGCACTGTTCTCATTGTTTGACCAGTAAGAAAAGATGTGCCTTGGCCACCCACATTGTTGGATTTCATGTCTTGGGTGTGGGAGATTTCATTTTAAAGAAATCATTTAGTCCACTCTGGGGTATTCCATTTTGGCACAAGTGAAGCAGTTTTAAGCAAATGCCTTTCCCAAAGATTATTATGAGAATCATGACCCACAATGCTTGTTGTTCTGCCACCCACCTTAAATAATTGCTTCATATTTAATGTCTGCTTTCTCAAGTATCGACAAGTGAAAAACCACTTACAGTGTAAGGAGGAGATTAAAATGGCCTAAAAATGAAATGGAACAGGAATGCTTAGTAAATGTACCAACAATGTTTATAATAGTAACTGCAATTGTATTGAAAAGTCAAGTATTGGAACCATCTAATTATTCAAACTTTTACTTCCCTGCAGGTGTAAATACATGAGCCTAATAAGCTTTCCCACTGTGAAGGAGCTTACTTAAATTATATTAAAATATTAAAAACTATTTAATGAGCCTTTTCCCTCCAAAAGTAAATTGAGTGTGTGCCTCAACATGCTTGAGGCAAAGGAAGTTTCAAACATACCGTTTTTTAAACTAGCCATTATTTCCCATGTTGGAAAAAAAATGGCAATTTTATTTCTCGACAGCAAATGAAACTGTCAGGAAAATTTAGGTGCAATAAAATTGGGTGGTTAAACCAACATACTGGATTTGGAATAAAACTGAATTAAAGGAATTAAAATTAATTCTTATGTCAGTCAAAATTTAAGAAATACTATTACAAAGCTTAGTTTCTTTGCAAACAGAAATTTCTTGTTTTGGGTTAAGTGCAGATTTATCAGTCTTCTTAATGGTGTCACATTTGAAATTTGTACACTGAAAAATATTTTGCATAAGATGTGTTGCTTCTGGCAACTTCTCTGCCTAAATAAAAAGTTGTCAAGCAGTGTGACTTTAGTGGTACAGAGTTTTAAAATGGTGGCTTCAGTCCAAGGTTAGCTAATAACGGCTGACATGCCCTGGAATCTCGAGGCCTAAATCAACATTGTTTTCACAGCTGTAATTAAGCCACCTAATCAGAAGCACATTTTGACGGGACAGTTTCTGGAAGCCAGACATTACAATTTCTTATGCCTGGAGCGCAGTGGCTCATGAGAGGTCCTCATTTAATTTCAGGCTTTTTTTTTTAAAAGCAGTAAAATGAAAAGACTATTTAAAAAAAAAAAAAAAGCAGTGTGCAACTGTTGAAATGAAGCAGACCTATGTGTTCATGCCTTGACCAACCTTGTATCCCACCCTTCTCAGGCTCTCTGCCTAGTCCCCATCTCTCAAGTGGCAGCTGCACACAGTGAGATTAAGGGCTTCTGCCAAAATCAACAGATGAGCTGGTCTGAACTGGCTCTCTGTGTGTTCTGATTGTAAATTGTGCTGGTGATGATTAGAGAACTCTAACACAGGATGTCGACTCTTAAAACTGTCCAGAGAAAATAATTTTTTTTTAGTTCAGGAAATTTTTTTAAACTTTTTTGTGGCTTGGTACATAGTGTTTTGTCTATAACTTTCAGATGATTCAATTGAATTCACCCAAATTAACTAACTATGCTATTTTTTAAAAAAAAGCCACTGCCTGTTCCCAGCAGGATCCTTCATCTCAGGCTATTTCTGAAATGGTGCTGCTGAAGGAAGCTCTTCTACCAACCCACAAGTTGTGTGCTTTTACCACCTGCCAAAAGACCAGAATTCTAAAATGGAGACAACTGCGGGTAGCTATTCACATTCTTATCTGTTAACTATGTTGACCAAAAGAAAAGTGACATTGTACACTTGCTGTTTTCTTGTTTCTCTGTGCCCTTATATTCAGTAACTTTAAAATAAACTTTCAACCCCAGAGGCCATTGTAAAACTATCAATATGAAGGCACCAGTCACTGGGGTCTGATTACATTTAGTTCTGCATTTTAATTACATATGGATTCTATTAACTGAACCTTTTGCCTTATAGGCAACATTTTAATCAAATTACTATAATTTTCAAATATGTTACAATAGTTTGACAAGTTAAAAGTTCACATACCTAACATATTGAATATCAAAAAAACCTTTATATTAAAAGGAAATAGTCTTTACAAATAGACTAATACATTCTGGGGTTACTCTGGGTTTTTTTGGAACACCTAACTCCATGTTATGTTATTTGATTTTTAAAACTATATTAGTTTATATTATTAAGTGTGCTGTATCACAAGCAAATTCTGGAATTTTCATTATGCTATTAGTCTAAAGGGAGATATGTATACCATTCTCTCAATACCATGAACTTAATAGATAACAAGACAAAGTACACAAATACACATGGTATGAAACTTTCTGCTGCAATTCAGTTGCTCACCATTTAACAATTCAGGCAAATTAAACCAAAAAACTTCACTTTCACAAAGAGGCTATTTCTTTGAATAGGATTTACCTTAATTTTTTCTCACTGATGAAATGAACCAAAAAAGGAATACATTTTGCCAGGTATTCAGTGTCACTGTTGCCACCCTCCTCCTCTTACTGGATCACCTCCTGTCCAGAAGGCAGTATGCTGGGTGACAGAGAAGATAGATACTACATTGTACAATAAACAGTTAAAATTCATGGCCAAAAGATGAGGGCAAACTACTGATCACTGAGGTGCGATGCTGCAAAGATATGCTTTTATCTCTTAAGTTATATATACATCTATTTTAAGGGACTGCTTGTTTTATTCTGTATGAGCTAGTTTGCAGCACCAGGTATGGAGTCAATGGGTAGACTGGGTTTTTAAACCCGAAGGCTGAGCTCTGCAGCCTGTATGTGCAAGCATTGTCTGAGTGTTTGTATACAGTTTGGGCCCCATCTAGGGTGGTTTAAAAATCTGCTGAGACAGCTTTCATTTGTTCTATATAGTAGTTGAAAAAGAAGAAACAAAGGTAAAAACATTTTTTAAAAACGGTTTTGAGTGGAGGAATGAATAATATTGTTGAGGAAGATTTCAGCAGTAGTGAGAAATACAAGTGAATGATCCTGATGGTGATTAATGAAGCTAGTGGAATTACTGTTTAAATAACATAACTATTTTTTGAGGCTAGGCTCTAAGTCTGGAGGTAGTATTGGTACAACAGAAAGATAGACTTCAACGATCATGGTAGAGAAGGATGTTGACTAGAAGTGGGAAACAAATTATGAAATATGCTGCAGGATAGGAAAGAGTAGATTGTGAATCCAGAATATTACCCAATAAAATGGTTGTATGGCCTCCATATTAGCGAAAGGGCCAACACAGGGCCCTTACAGCCCAGCTATCTATGACCACTATAAGGATATTCTCAATCTATGAAGCAGGTTTATAATGAAGTTCAAAGCAGCACTGAGAGGGATTGTAGCAACCCTTCAACCTTCCCTAGAGTGTTACCACCTAAGATCACAAGAGATAGAAAGTAGCAGCATATGTCATATGAGACAAGGGTCACCAAAAACTCCCTGGCACTAAATGGAAAGACTGCCATATTGCTACATGATCAGCCACATGACAAATTCACATAGTCTTCTTCCAACTCAGGAGAAAAAATACTGAAAACATATGTTCAGGAGCCCACATCAGATGCATTCGCTTTCTGGAAAACTGAAAAGTCTGCATGGAAGTATCCTGATGCCTCTGTTGTCACTGGATAAATTTATAGAATCACAAAATTTCAGATGTGGAAGAATCCTCAGATGTAATTTAGTCCAACTTATACCTGAAAAAGGATTTCATCTACAATATACCTGAAAGGAATTGTTCAGCCTTTGTTTAAAGATCACAAATGGGGGATATCTCTACCTCCAAAAACAATCCAGTCTACCTTTGGATAACTCTAATTATTAGGAAGAATTTCCTTATATCAAGCCTAAATTTGCCCCATTATAACTTGTATCTACCCAGAATAAGACTAACCCCTCTGCCATATGAGAGATAATTCAAAACTTGAATTAGTTATCATGTCTCCCATAGTCTTCTCCAAACTGCAATTTATTTAACTGTTCCTTATATGGTATGAAATTGAGGTTCTTCATCATCTCAATTTCTCTCCTCAAGATGTTCTCCAGATTATGAATATCCTTCCCAAAATATAGTGCCCCTGAAATGTACACAATACTGAGATGTGGTATGACCAGGACAGAGTAAAGCAGGACTATTAATCTGCTTAGGCCTGGACACTACGTCTCTGCTAATATTGCCTAAGGCTGCATGAACTTTCTTGCCTGTCACATCACACAGTAGACCCTTATCCAACTTGCAAAGTGCTAAAACTGTCATATTTTTTTCAAACTGTGCTTACCTACATCTCCCTAATCTTTTACTTCTGAAATAAATTTAATCGAAGTGAGTTACATTTATCCCCAATATGCTAGCCTCTGAAGATCATGTTGTTGGTGATCCAACCCAGATATTCATTCCAGATTTGTGTTAATTACAATTTTATAAACATGCCACCAATGCCTTTATCTAAATCAGTGCTACAAATGTCAAACAGCACAACGCTACACTCCACTGAGGTACTCCACTGGACACCTCATTTAAGTTGATTAATCAGCTTGGAATTCACATAAATACTATCATCTAGCCCTCCATTTTCCACAACAATAATGTGGAGATAAAATTAAATGTTTTGCTAAAATTTAGGTTAAATATATCTATAGATTCCCCTGATTTACCATTCTAATAACCCTATAAAATGAAAGTCTGGTATTGATGAATCCATGTTGGCTTTATATCATCACTTTTATTTTCTAGATTTTCACTAACAATATCTCAACACATCCTAGAACTTTTCTAGAGGTCAAAGTCAACCTCACTGACTTATACTTTATTGAATTCATTCTTTTTCAGATATTCTCTACCAAGTTTCTATCCTCTGATTCCTAAATCCTACATCAATCAATCAACAAGCAATTATTAAAAATAAGATAAAAATAAACAAAAAATCCCACTAACATTTGATAAGGGAGAGATGACTATCATAAGATATAATTAAGAAGGTGAAATTTAAATTGAGTTCTGGAGAAAATTAGGGATTTTAAGAGATGGAAGCGAGGAAAGCATGCATTGTAGGTGTAGTGGAAGGCCTGCACAAAGGCACAGAAAGAGGGGATGGAGGAGCCTGTCTAAAGATCAGCAAGAAGGCCAAGTTGGCTGGATTGTAGAATGAGTGGAAAGGGAGTAATGGATAATAAACCTGGAAAGGTAGATTAGTGTCAGGTTATGTTTGCTTTATTTTTTAACATCATTTTTTTTTCAGTTAACAAGCATTTATGGGGCAGCTAGGTGGCTCTGTGGATAGAGCAACAGCTCTGGAGTCAGGAGGACCTGAGTTCAAATGTGACCGCAGACACTTGACACTAGCTGTGTGACCCTAAGCAAGTCACTTAACCCCAATTGCCTCACCAAAAAACAAAACAAAAAAAAATCAAGCATTTATTCTCCCTTCCACTTTCATTACAAAACTAGAGAAAAAACTCATAACAAATATGAAAAGTCAAGCAAAATAAATACACAGGTCCAAAGCTTTATGTCTTATCCTGTACCTTGAGACCATAGTTTCTCTTTTAGGAGGTGGGTAGCATTCATTATCTATCTTCAGTCCCCTGGAATTGTGATTGGTCACTGCATTGATCACAGGTATTAAATCCTTCAAAGCATTTTGTCTTTACAATGTTGTTGTTATTGTATCAACTGGCTCTGCCTACTTCACTCTGTATTCAGTTCATATAAAAGCCTTCCCAGGTTACTCTGAAACTCTTCCATCATTTTTATAGCATAATAATATGCCATCACATTCACATGCCATAATTTGTTCAGTCATTCCCCAACTGATGGGTAACCCTTTAGTTTCTAGATATTCTTTAACTACAAAAAGAGTTGCTACAAATATTTCTGTATTTTTTTTTAATCTCTTTGGTGTATTGACCTAGGAGTCAAATCACTGGGTCAAATGGTATGCAAAGTTTAGTAACTTTGGGTTTATTGTCCCAAAATGCTTTGCAGAATGAATCAATTCAAAACTCTACCACTACTGCATAATGTGCCTGTTTTTCCTGCAGTTATTTTAACATGTCATTTTTCCTATTTGTCAGCTTTGTTGAGTTACTATAATTTGAGTTTTTCTCACTGTTAGTGATTTGGAACTTTTAAAAAATTTGGTTGCTGAGAGCTTGGATTTCTTCCTTTAAAATTGCTAATTCATATCCTTTGACCATCTATGAATTAGATAATGGCTCTTATTCTTATAAATTTTAATCCATTTCTTATATATTTTATTTTATTTATTTTTTTGCTTTTTGGTGAGGCAATTGGGGTTAAGTGACTTGCCCAGGGTCACACAGCTAGTAAGTTTCAAGTGTCTGGATTTGAAGAGGCTGGATTCGAACTCAGGTCCTCTTGACTCCAACACCAGAGCTCTATCCACTGTGCCACCTAGCTGTCCCCTCATTTCTTATATATCTTAGATATGAAATCATTATCAGAGAAACTTATTGTAGAAACATTTTCCCATTACCTTCTTCCCTTCTATTGTGGCTGCATTGATTTTGTTTATGCAAAAAAAATACTTTATGAAATCAGAATTGTCTATTTTAACTTCTGTGATCCTCTGTATCCCTTGTTATGGACCTGCACTGAGGAAGATCTGAGTTCAAATCCATCCTCAAATTTTGCTAGCTTTATAACCCTGAGCAAACCACTTAAACTTTGCCTGTCTCAGTTTCTTCTTCCATAAGATGATCATAATATCTCCAGGGTTTTCATGAGGAGAAAATGATATAATATTTGTAGAACATTCTGTAAACTTTAAAGCACTATATAGATACTGTCATGCTTGATAATGATGATAACAAACTTTTCCCCATCCACATATCTGAAAGACAATTTCTTTCATGCTCCTTTATTTTGTTTATTAGGTGACCTTTTTAGATCCAAGTCATGAATACATTTGGAGATTTTCTTGGCATATGACATGAGGTATTGGTTTAGACTAAATTGCTGCTAGTCTACTTTCTTGTTTTCTGAGTAGTTTTTGTAAAATAGTGAATCTATACCCCTGTAATAGGAGACCTTAGTTTTATCAAACACTAGGCTATTTGATTCATATGCTTTTTTGTATGCTGTATACTTAATCTATTCCACTGATCAACTTCTCTATTTTTTAACCAATATCAAATCATTTTCATGATTATTTCTTTAGCGTATGGTTTGAAATCTGCTTCCTTCCTAATTTTTTTTTTACTATTTCCCTTGAGAATCTTGAACTTTTGTTTCTCTAAATCAGAGGTTCCCAAACTTATTGGGCCTACCACCCTGTTTTTCCTCTCTTAATTTTAATTTATATATATACACATATATATATATATAGAAGTCCTTCTAACCACCACAATAATGAAAAAGGTCTTATGAGTTACAAATGTCATCTAATATAGGAAATGTAAACAGTTTAACCTTAACTTTAATCTTGTTCACTGAGAGCAAAGGCTGTCTTCTTTTTGTTTGTATTCCCAGTACTTCGCACATAAGTGCTTAATATTTAAGTTTTCATTCATCCATTCACTTGTGCAAGTTTATTAAGCTGTGTCTGCCTCAGTTACTTTCTATATAATTCTTACAAGAATAATTTAGCCAATTTCAATTGGGCATGTTATAATGATACTTCCATATAACAATGCATTTGTGATACTATATATAGACCTATAAAGATAAATATGACAAAATAGATCTTTAAAAAACTTAGGAGAAAATGGGTTATTATATTCTTAGTTCTATTGTTTTAGCCAAACAAATTTGACAAACTTTTCATCTAACACCTGTTATTAGTAACATAATCACACCAGTAATTTTTTAAGATTATGTCTTTTTTGAGCATCTATCAAAAATCAGAACACATTGCTCTAAATAAATAAATTTTCTCTGGGATATGAATAATAATATTGTAATAATAGCACATTTACATAGAACTTCAAGGTTTGCAAAGTGCTTTACAAATATTAACCTGTTTATAATTTTAACATTCCTGGGAGGCAAATGCCAGTATTATTTTCATTTTACAGATGAGGACACTGAGGCAAAGAGAGTACTTGGACAAGGCTGTTGATGCTAGTAAGTGTCTGAGGTTGGATTTGAACTCAGACCTCCCAAACTATAGGGCCAGTAAGGTGCCTCTATTTTTATTTATTAATTCCTCAGTAATACAGCAAGATAGATTAAGAACATACTTCCTGGGGGGAAAAACAGTAGAAAATGAGGCAAGTTACCACTGTAACTTGCTACACACTAGAATATTAGTAAAGGACTACACATATTCATGGTATGGTCTCTCTCACATACCCAAATATTTGTGGGTTCTACTGCCCCAAGCTGCCACAAAATTATTATGATTGACCTTTATTGTGCTTTAGTAAAATATGGTAGCCCAAAACTTTCATTTCAAAGTCCATTTTGATGACTACAATACAGAACAAAATACAAATAATTATAATACAGAACACATAGAGCAGGAAGCTAATGTGCTTGAGGAAATAAAGTGAATCAAAGAAATATGACACAGAGATGTCAAAAGTTAGTAGCAAGGGTACAGCTGATACCTTAAAGTAAAGCACAGATTGTGTATCATTAATACATGCTGCTAAGTATGAAATGAATATATGACAAAATAAGGAATCAAATATTAAATGATGCTTAGCTCTACAGTATGAAAGCACGGTGTAATGGGAAGAGTCCTGGATAAAGAGTCATGGAAGGAACTGAATCCAAATCTTGTCTCTGTCACTTGTTGCATGTGTGCACATCACTTAAATTCTCTGAGTCTCAGTCTATATCAGCTATAAATGATGGGTTAGGATAGATAACTTCTCAGGCTCTAAATCTATAAAAATCTGTCCCTTTAGGTGAATGCAGACACAATACAGCATAGTTACAATTAATGATGAACTTGTATAATGAACTCTCATAGAATGAAATTACTTTCATTAGTCATTATTTAGCATTTGCTGAGTATACACAATGTGTTAGACAATGGTATAAAACATATCAAAACTCAAGGCTAATAGTTGATTTTTTGCAAACTCTTTTGATGTGCTAAGAACCTGGAATGAGGACAGTAACAATTATGTTGAGAAAAGTGTCAACATAGGCACAATCTACAAATTCACTAATTACTAAGGTACATTTTTAAAAGTTTTTTATTGAGGCTATGTATGAATGAAAATGAGATGAGCTGGTCATTGAGTGGGACTGAAAGATAAAAAAATGGATGAAAAAAAGTGGTGGATTGGTATTCTAAAAATTTATAAAGAAGCAGAAGGCCTTAGTGTACTTTTGGGATTTGTATTATAAAATATACATAGGAGACATGAAGCATGTGAAAGTGAGGAGAGTTTGCCATGTGCATGGATGGAGAACATGCCTGTACCCATGAAATCAGGAAGCCTTCAAAAATTTTAATTTTCAAAGTAAGAAACAGAAGCCTGGCAATGGAATTTAACTGTGGTCCGCAATGAAAGTCAGCAACCATAAGGGAGTGTAGATAAGTCAAAACAACCAACTATCCCCACTACTTCAGCAAAAATTAAAGGACAAGTCCTTTTAACATCAAGCTGTCATAACTTCAGCAAGGATCTTTGAAATGCTGAGGTAGAGAAAGGGTAAGAATATAATTCATTTAAAAATTCAAGATTAAATTAGCAGTTGGGGTAGGGGGAGTCAGAGTGAATCTATTTTAAAAGGGAGCTCAAAAGTTCAGATGAGGAGACTTGCTCCAAAGAGGAAAACAGAGTGGAGAGGATGCTGGAGAATGAAGAGCTTTCACTCTCATCAAGGAGGGAGGATCGCTTCAGGCTATTCCAAAGGAAGTTGTTCCAAGAAGATTAAAGAAGAAACTGACTGTTCTCTGGACCAAGAAAGAAATAAGGCAACTGAATCAGGACACTGTGGCGCTTAATAATTGAGAAGCAAAATGTGTTAACCCAATAACGAAATCTAAGATTTTGCTTAAAATAGTTGAGAATAGGCTGAGCAGAGAAAGCCAAGTAAAGTTCTCTCTCACTAGTTATAAACAAAGTATGTCTTTTTGTACTTAGGAGTCTCTTTTGCTCCCAAAGTTTCACTACCATGTTAACACATTTTCCTACTCAATTATTAAAAACCACAATGCCATGAATTCACTTGGCCTATTTCTTTCTTGGTTCTCAGAATACCTGGTTTCTTCTTTGGGCTTATTAGAATTACTCTACTCTTAAAAAGCTGAATCAATCTTTTTCTTTATTTAGCATCCTTCTGATTTATATACTTTTGTTTTGTAAGTGTCATGGATTGTTCACTGAGTCATAAAATTTCTGACCTGGAAAGGACCTTGGAGATCATTTGACACAATCATCTCCTCTTAGAGAAGAGGGAATTAAGGTACAGAGAGGTAGAATGAATTAACTAATTCATGTTCCATTTTAGAGAAAGCATACATAGTCTAATGGACACAGGGCTACCCGTGGGGTCAGAAAGACCTGGTTTCAAGTCCTGCCTCTGAACATACTAGCCATGTGACCATGAGAAAGTCACTTAGCCTCTAAATGCCTTCAAGCAACTTTTTAAGACTGTAAATTACAAAAGAGTTACCAATCCACATGGGGGTAGGAGATAGTCCACACTAGGAATTACCCACATGGATGAAATTACATTTACATATGCAAAATGTTTCCTTTAATAAATAATTATTAATGTAAATTATCAATATAGTATTTTTCTTTACATTCCAAATACTGCACATGCCACTGCATCTCTATGGACCTTGGTACCTCCATCTATAAATCATAGTTTACAACAATTAATTATAAGGTATCATCTAACTCTAGCATTCTATTATTTTAAAGAAAATAAACAAAAGTTGTTGAGTATTTACTATGGATTAAACATTGTGAAAAATTAAAAAGAATAGAATTCAGTTTCTGCTCAAAAATCTACAATCTAGTTGGTAAGACAAATCATAAATATGTGAAATATGTTAATAAGTTGAAAAACAATTCAAAACTACAAAAGATGACATGTAATAAAGCTACTTCAATTCCAAATGAATGGTTTGAACAATGGCTGTTGAAGTAGAGAAGGGAGAAATAATTGTAGACAAAAATGGTCAGGAAAGAAATAGGTGACTTTAGAAAACACGTAGCATTTGAGTAAGTTAAGAGGAGAGATGACTGGGAAGCAGGGGAAGGTATTCAGGTAAATAACACAGCATGAGCAAAAGTGGAGAAGGGAAAGAATATTCTGAGTATGATAGATAAACCAGGCTGTTCACGGAGGCCTGGAGTAGGCGAGAAAGCTGTGGCTAGCCAATTCAGACTCTAAGTTGCCAGTGTAAAGATTTTGAACTCTATCCAGCCAGTAACTGGGAGTCATTGGAGGTTTCTGAGCAGCTGTGCCATGGTAAGACCTGTGTCTTAGGAAGATGGTTTTGGATACTATATGTTAAAGTTGGAGGGGGAAAGATGAGAATCAGGGAGGGAATTATAGAAGCCCACGTAAGAAGTGATGCAGTTCTGAGCGAGGACTGTGGTTGTGTTTGTGGACAGAAGAACATAGACATGAAAAATATGGTGAAGAAAGGAGTGATAAAATTTGGTAACTGACTGGATATGAGAATAGGAATGAAGAATGAGTTGCCCAGTGGAAGTCCTGGGATGAATGACTGCAAAGACAGTGGTACCTTCAACAGAAATTGAGAAGCCAGGAGAAGGAAGAGGCTTAGAGGGTGAGTTTTGTTTTGGATATGCTGAGTTTGAGCTTCCTACAAAACATCCAGAAGGTGATACAGAAAAAGAATTAGCAATGTGTGACTGGAAAAGAACCTTCATCTGCAAGGTTCTAGTCAGTTAATCATTTCATGTATATCTATTTATATTATGCCTGTGTATGCTGTTATCATACATTTACATTGAATAAAATTAGTTCACTATGAAAAAGAAAAAAGAAAAAAAAGAACTTTCGGGGTTCCCTATTGCATACAATACAAATCCCTCTGTTGGGCAATTAAGACCCTTTACAAACTGACTCTAGTCTATATTTCCAGACTGATCCTTCATGTACAGACCAGCCTACTTATTATTTCTCAACCATGATAATCCATTGGCCTTTCTGTGCCTTTTGTACAGGCTGCTAAGAAGTCATTCTTATATCAGTGAGGTAGACAGAATACCAATCTGCCGGCACATCAGACATATTAACAGACTATAAAAATTGGAAGGGAATTCAGAGATAATTGAGTCCATCATCTCATTTTGAAAAAAGAGGAAACTAAAGAGTAGAGAAATGAAGTCACTCCCCTAAGGTTAGATGAATATCAAAATCAGGCCCAGCTTATGTAATTATTTTTTTAAAATCATTCTGGACTTAACATCAAATAAAATGAATATTTTCTAATACAAAGTAAAATACAGTCAATAGTTAATAATCATTTATTAAGCATTTACTATGTTACCAGGTATTGTGCTAAATGCTGGGTGTACAAATATAAACAAAGACAGTCCCTGTCCTCAAGGAGCTAACAATCTCACAGAGAAAGGTAGAGGGTGTGAGGGCATGATGAAGACTTCCAAAGAAACCAAAAGTAGTGAGTGCTGGGAAGTATAAAAAAAAATGTTGCTGAGCCCCCTCCTCAAACATAGTTTCTGGGGCTTGTGGCCCTGCCCTCTAGTCAGAAGGTCTAATCAGAAAGGTAGACATTCCTGATGAGATGTGTTCTGCTTGACTGTTTTTTCTTCTAGCTCTCCTGTTGTTTTTTTTGTTTGTTTGTTTGTTTATTTGTATTTTGGCTAGGCAGTGGCGTTAAGTGACTTGCCCAGGATCACACAGCTAGTAATTGTTACATGTCTGAGAACAGATTGGAACTCAGGTCCTCCTGAATCCAGGGACGGTGCTCTATCCACTGCGCCACCTTGTTGCCCCTTCTCCTTCTGTTCTATTCTGTGCATTTTTAAAAATGCTTCAATAACTGTGTTTTCTTTTTAAGGGGGTAAATGGAGAAACCTATTGTTAGTTCCCCTCTCCTTCACACCTTTCCAACCAAAAAAACTGAAGGAAAAATGATTGAAATAAATAAGCACAGTCAAGCAAAACCAATTCCAACACTGACTGTCTAAATATATCCGTCTCACTGAGCACCTTGAGTCCAACACTTCTATGTCAGGAGACAGGTGGCATGCTTCATCATTGGTCCTCTGTAAGAGCTGGTCATTACACACTGATCAGAGTTATTAAGTCTTTTTGTTTTTTTTTTCTTTTCAATGTTGTTGTATAAATTATTATCCTGGTTCTGCTCACTTTAAACAGGTAACAATTTCACATTTCTCCAAAACTGTCCCTTTCCTCATTTTTTATGACCCAATAAAGTTCCATTACAGTCATATACCAAGATATGTTCGGGCATTTCCAAATTGATAAGTATCTTTCTAATTTTCAGTTCTTAACTAAAACAAAAAGAACTGCTCTGTTTTTGTACATATAGTTCCTTTTCCTCTTTCTTTGATCTTTTTGAGGTAAAGGCATAGCAGTGGTATCACTGGGTCAAAGAATATGCATGGTTTAGTGACTTTGGGGACATAATCCAAATGCTTTGCTGAATGGCTAACTCAATTCACATACACATTAATTGTGCTTCAGTGGACCTCCTTCCACATGTTTTAGTTACTTTGCCTATCTGGCAAGTATGAGTTGGACCCTTAATAGGTCATATAATTCTAGGTTCTGTGAGCTCTCTTCTTTTTGACATTACCTTTGATTTAAATGATAAAAACAATAAACTCAGGAAAAAGGAACAATCCAACAAAGCTGACACAAAACAGCTTTAATCAGCTAAAGGAAAAGAATAGAATAAATTCTTAACATTTCATAGAAAGCATATAGAGTGACACATGTTTAACTTCAAATATTGATGTGAAAGTTTTCTTTTTACTTTGGTTTCTTGTGGTAATGATGATTTTTAGTAGTTTCTCAACCAGAAATGGATATGAGTGCATAAGAGGCTCACAAGCAAATGTAAGGCTTAGTTACCAAACACCTATATTCTTATATATTTATTTTATTTACTTTAATGCTGACTCTCTTCCTGACATAAAAACACTTAAAATGGGTCAATAAATGAATGTCAAAAGGAAACCCTTTCTCCCTTATAAACCACAGATGTCTTTTCTGCAGTGAAATTTTTAAAAAAGAAGGAAATAGAACAAGTAACCCCCCCACACATGCACAAAAATAGCCAAACTATAAATCTCATTATGGACATATCTGTCATCAGAGAAATAAAAGGTTTCAATCTTTACTTTGTTTCAATTGGGCATAAATACATATATGTTCAAGAATTCCCCAAATATATCCTGAAAACCTGAAGAATTATTTTACTAGTCTTAAGTAATCACAAAATTTACCATGGGTTAAAATTTTAAACATAAAATGATTCCTGAAACTGAATTTTAATCATATAGATGAATCACAACATGCATCTTTAGCTAGGCATGTATTATGGATAAGTCTAGTTTCCTACCGAGAATAATCACATGTTCTAATTACCATTTTGGTTATACACATAATTAATAATATTCTGTCTTAATGGGACACATTGAAACTTCAGACAGTTTCATGTTTTAACTATGCATATTACCAAATCCTAATATCAGTTCTGCTGCCAAACACAAAGAAATCATGATGGTATATTTTAGAACTAATAACAATACTCATATCTTTATATAAAAATGCAACAAAAAAATTTGATTTTCTCTTGAAAGATTGCTTCATGCTAATATAAAATTATTAGCATGCTAATAATTTTATATTACCGGGTTATCCATTTACCCTAAATTATTCATTCTGACCATTGATCTTATCAAAAATAAAAACACAAAAATAAATGAAACAATGATTCACATACAAAAGGATATTATGATGAATAGAACACAGACTTACTGAGTGTAAACTTTCATTTTCACGTAGACAAGCTGTTTGGAGCTCTGATTTCAGAGCTGAAATGTGGTTTCGATGAGATGTCATTTCCTTCTCTAATGTAGCAATTCTAGAGCTTGCAAGTTGGTAGACATCCATGAAACTTTTAATCATAGCCTAAAGAAATAAAAAGTGTCACATACAATTCAAATAAAACTGTCCCCAAAGGAGAATCTCCATAATTTGAAAGCAGAGTCATTAAATTTTGAAAACAAACAAGTTTTCATCTTTCTTGAAAATAATAAAGCAAAACATTAACTTTTAGATTGAGAGCACTTGTGTCTATTTTCAGAAAGTTTGGATTGCAATCAGTGAAACTTTTTTCTAAAGTAAGTATTTTAACAAGATATACTTTGATGTATTGTTTTCAAATTTGGAATGCAGTATTAAAAGTTGACATACTTTTTTTTTTTTACTAGAGTTAACTGCAAGTCACAATTTAACCTAAATTTTTATCTTAAGAGACATAGAGTAGATAGATATAAACATGAATATATTAAAATGAGCTGAGTTGGTAAAAAAAATTAATTTACTTTGAAAAATATGTTTTATAACAAAAAGAACATATGTTTAGTAGAAATAACTTTATTACAATATAGTTAGGAAAATGTATTTATGTTCATGTTTATCAGAGAGTAATGTTTCTGCTATGTAATATTGATCAGGTTGATAATAAAGCTAATAGCACAAAGAATTTAAATGATTCCACATTTTCTGGTGACTTCATATGAATCTTAACAGTATAAAACTATTGGTATTGCTGGACTTTATTACAACAGACTAATTTTTTTTTTTTTTAGTTTTTCCTTATGAAGTAACCTGAAGTGGGTTTTAGGTAAAAATACATCATCCACAACAACAAAAAAACCATATTATTGTCATCATAACTAGCATTTGTTTAGCAATTTAAGATTTGCAAACCACTTTATAAATATTATTTTATCTTCACAACAACCCTAAGAAGTGGATGCCATTATTATTATTCCCATTTTAAAGATGAGGAAACTGAGGCAGACAGAGGTTAAGTGACATACGTGTCTGAGGCTATACTTAAACTCAGGTTTTCCTGACTATAGGCCCATTGATCTATCCTCTGTACCACATAATATAAAACTTGCCTTTCAAAATATGTAACACAGGTTCAAATTGGTCCACCACCTTTAAACACGTATCATTTCATATCATTTGTAAGTTTATATAAAACAGAAGATGACCACAACAATGGCCAGACAACATATATTGTGACAGAGGAACTCTGGTAATTCTTCCAGTAATTGGCATCTGATATAGTCAGCCTGGGAAAGCTTTTTTGAGAAAATGAATATAAGCAACATTTTGAGGGACTGAGAAGACTGGTTGTGGTGAGGACAAAGAAAAAAAGGTGACAAAGTCTCCCAAAAAAAGGAAGGCTAATTGCAAAAGCTTTAAAACAGAATCAGAAGCATGATTTATGGTTAAATATTGAGAAGACGTGCCATTTGGAAGACTAAGTCAAAGTATGTAGAGTTAGATAAACAAAGATGTAGGGAATATGGAGAAATAATCTTAAATATTAATCTAATGAATAAATTAACATATGTGAAAAAAACAATATGACTAGTTAAAAGTCATAGTGGATACGGGAATTAATCTCTTCACTGTCATTCTTGGACCTTAATAACCTGGTACTATCATATCTTTTCAGATTTGAATCTCCGGAGCCTAGCACAGTGTCTATCACATAGTAGATGATTCACAAATATTTGTTTATTGACAAATGAATAGATGTGTAACCTCGTGCTTTGTAAATCAAAGAACAGAAACTAATAAAGAAAGGAGTAACTATCCAACAAGAACTTTAGGAGAAAATGAGAAAAATTTAAAAACACTGTTTTAACAGAAAATAATTTTAGAGCAAGATCTCATACCATATACCACACTAACCTTGAAGCAGACTGATGATCTCAATATAGAAGGGCATATTGTTACAAAAAATTAGAGAACTGAAGGAGGTGTATTTACACAGCAATTATTAGGGAAAGGATTTACAACAAGAAAAAGGGATAAAGGAGATTTTTTTTTTACCAGATATGTGATTTTTACTGGTGTACAGAACTCCTAGTGAGGAAACATCTTTTCTTGATGTAGCCTAGCATTGGTTCTGTAACTTACAATCTTGGGGAGATACCACTGAACATTACAAAAGATAATATTGAAAATTAGATCATGATTGCCTATAATTGAGATGATTTTGCAAGAACAAAATCAATGTAGTTAAAATACAAAGAGAAATTTACGACTAGGAAAAATTTGAATCAATTTGTAAATTAACACCATTACTCTGAAAAAGTCTTACGTCAAAGATATAGAGAGAATTGACAACAGAAATTTTAGATTGAGTCATTTTCCCTGTAAAAAAATGAACAAGAAAAAAGTTTCAAAAATAAATATAATCTATCAACAAGTAGAAAGGCAGTATGATATAGTAGACAGACGGTCAGTCTTGTAGTGGGAGAGACCAGAGTTCAAATACTGCCTCTGACAAATGCTAACTGGGAAAGTGAATCTGGGAAAGTCACAATCTCTCAGTGACCTAGACAACATGAAAATACTTCAATTCCAGACAATTTGTTTAATTGTACCTCTTGGGGAGGTGGGATGGGAAGAGGAGGAAGGTTCACAGACCATGAATTACCCACATCAATGAAATCACAGACACTTCAAAACAAACCTTTAGTAAAAACACATATGAAAAAACATTCCCAAACAAAAATAAAACAACTTTAAATTCACACCCACCCAGATCATTAAAGATCTTAAAGATTATAAAAGACAAAAAATACTTGATGTCAGAGATGTCATGTGACACTAATATAATGCTAGTGGGGCTAGGGATTGGTCCAATCATTCTGGAAATTGATTTGTGAGAAAAGTTACCAAAATGGCTCATATTCTTTGATATAGTAATACAACTGCTGTGCATATGCATCAAAGGATCCAATGGCAGTAAAACAAACAAAACAAAACATCTTAGCAGTATGACCTTGGAAATGTCATGCCAATTCTTTAACTGAAAAAAGTGTGAAAGTTGAAAAAGATGCCCTTTGAGGTACCTTGCAGTTTGCATTTTATTATGCTATGATCCTTTATACACCAAAAAATTCAAAATAGCACTTTCGATAGTAGTGGCAATGAGAAAGAAAGTAGGTACTCATCAATTGGGGAACAAATTATATTATAGGAATATAATAAAAAATTATTGCATAAGGAATGACGAATATGAAGAATCCTGAAAATTGTGATAAGTCTTGCACAAAGTTATACAAGCAAAGAAAGCAGAACCAGGAGAATAATATACACAAATAATAAATAATGTAAAAGAAAACAACAAGAAAAGATGACAGAACTTAGATCAAACTCGAAGACTGATAATGGTCCCAGATGACTTAGATAGCAGAGAGGAAAAAGACCAAGAGTATAGAAAGTTTCTTATTTTCTTTTTGTTAGTTAAAACCACTGTATAAGAAAAATCTACCAAACTGGTTGTTGTTACTGTTATTATAAGGTAAGATACTATGGAAGGTGGGGATGATTAGTGAGAAGTGATTATGATGTGAAAACCAAACTGAATTAAATTTAAAAAACTCTGACCTCCACTTGATCTAATGTGCCTCTTCCCTTTATCTAGTGAACCTGTAACCATTCCTTAAAACTGAGGTGTCAGACTTAGAAACTCTTGAGCACTGCCATACCAAATTAAATGCAATTGGGAAATGTTTAACAAAATAAATTAAAATGTTACAACATGGGTGGAGTAAAAGCAGTGACTTGCTTGAGCTCTCCCCCAAACACCTTCAAATACCTGTAAATAATGGCTCTAAACAAAATCCAGAGCAGCAGAACCCACAAAAAGACAGCGTGAAACAAATTTCCAGCCCAATACAACCTGGATGGTTGATTGGAAAGGTCTATTGCGCTGGGCTGGGAAAGGAGTGCAGTTTAGCACGGGCATGCCGCAGGCAAGGACCAGGCCTCTGCAAACCTGGAGCAGGCCTCAGGGGACTGAATCACAGGCAGCTTTCAGGGTTTCCAGACTTCTCAATCCACAAATGCCAAAGACAACTTAGAAGGTCAGTAGGAAAGGTCTGCTGGACTTGGTGAGAGAAAAGCTTGGTCCCAGCCCCAGTCTCAGTGCTGCCCTGGGGTGGTGGCTGCTTCCAGAGCTCTTAGCCCACAGAAGGAGGGGAAATCCAGTGGCTGATCAGAGGGGATTGCAGGGATCTCTTTGCTGGTGCTGAGGCAGGATTCTCTTGCTTTACCCGTGCTTGGATCTGGATCACAGTTCTAATTGGTGGTGGTCCTGGGGAGAAAAGGAGCACTGCCATGGTGGAGTTTGTGGTGGCAGTAGAGAGGGAATCCTCCTCACAATGTCAAGGCAGAAAAAAGTGGCTGTGGTCGCTCACAGACCAGAACTCAGGCCAGGAAAGGAGTAAATACCTCGCCCTTGATCACACCACCTTGGAACAACTGAAAATTTACAGGTCCCTAGAAGTATCTCTGAAAACAGCTACACAAAACCCCTGAAGGTTAAGACAGTACATTCTCCACATTGGAAGCAGACCCCTACCTTAACAAAGAGTTTATAATTCTTATAACTGGCTGGGATCATGAGCAAGCAGCGCAAAAAGAGTCAGACTATAGAATCTTACTTTGGTGACAAAGAAGATCAAAACACACAACCAGAAGAAGACAACAAAGTCAAAGCTCCTATATCCAAAGCCTCCAAGAAAAATATCAATTGGTCCCAGGCCATGGAAGACCTCAAAAAGGATTTTGAGAAGCAAGTAAGAGAAGTAGAAGAAAAACTGGGAAGAGAAATGAGAGTGATACAAGAAAATCATAAAAAACAAATCAACGGCTTGCTAAAGGAGACCCAAGAAATATTGAAGAAAATAACACCTTAAAAAATAGCCTAACCCAAATGTCAAAAGAGGTCCAAAAAGCCAATGAGGAGAAGAATGGCTTAAAAAGCAGAACTTGCCAAATAGAAAAGGAAGTCCAAAAGCTCTCCCAAGAAAATACTTCCTTAAAAATTAGAATGGAGCAAATGGAAGCCAGTGACTTTATGAGAAATCAAGAAATTGTAAAGCAAAACCAAAACAATGAAAAAAAATAGAAGACAATGTGAAATATCTCATTGGAAAAACAACTGAACTGGAAAATAGATCTAGGAAAGAGAATTTAAAAATTATTGGACTATCTGAAAGCCATGATCAAAAAAAGAGCCTAGACATCATCTTTCAAGAAATTATCAAGGAAAACCGCCCTGATATTCTAGAACCAGAAAGTAAAATAGAAATTGAAAGAATCCACCAATCACCTCCTGAAAGAGATCCCCAAAGGAAAACTTCTAGGAATACTGTAGCCAAATTCCAGAGTTCCCAGGTCGGGAAGAAAATATTGCAAGCAGCCAGAAAATGGAAGCACAATCAGGATAGCACAAGATTTAGCAGCTTTTATATTAAGGGATCATTAATTATGATATTCCGGAGGTCAAAGGAGATAGGATTACAACCAAGAAATCACCTACACAGCCAAACTGAGTATAACCCTTCAGGGGAAAAATGGACATTCAGTGAAATAGAGGACTTTCAAGCATTCTTGATGAAAAGACCAGAGCTGAATAGAAAATCTGACTTTCAAATACACGATTCAAGAGAAGCATGAAGAGGTAAACAGGAAAGAGAAATCATGTGGGATTTATACAATTGAACTGTTTACATTCCTACATGGAAAAATAATTTTTGTAACTCATGAGACCTTTGTCAATATTAGGATAGTTGGAGGGGGAAAATTATATGTAGATAGACAGGTAGAAAGATAGATAGATAGACAGATAGATAGAGAGAGAGAGAGAGAGAGAGAGAGAGATAGACAGATAGACAGACAGACAGATAGGTAAATAGATAGACAGATAGACAGAAAGATAGATAGATAGATAGATAGATAGATAGATAGATAGATAGATAGATAGATAGATAGATAGATAGATAGATAGATGGCACAGGGTGAGTTGAACATGAAGGGGTGATATCTAAAAAATACAATTAAAGGGTGAGAGTAGGGAGAAGAAGAAAGGGAGAGGTAGAATGGGTTAAATTATCTCACATAAAATAGACAAGAAAAAGCTTTTACAGCAGAGGGGAAGTGGCGGAAGGTGAGAAGGAATGAGTGAATCTTATTCTCATCAGATTTGGCTTAAGGAGGGAATAACATACACACTTAATTAGGTATGGAAATCTATTTTACCCTACAGGAAAATAGGGGGGAATGGGATAAGAAAGCTGTGGGAGGGATGACAGAAGGGAAGGCAGATTGGGGGAGGGAGTAATCAGAAGCCAACACTTTTGAGGAGGGAGAAGGTCAAAGGACAGAATAGAATAAACAGGGGGTGGAATAGGATGAAGGGGAATATAGTTAGTTTTTCACATGACTATTATGGAAGTGTTTTGCATGACTACACATGTATAAAAAATGTATTGAGTTCCTTGCCTTCTCAATGAGGGTGGATCAAGAAGGAAGAAGGGAGAAAATTTGGAACCCAAAGTTTTAAAAACAAATGTTAAAAATTATTTTCACATACAATTGGGAAATAAGGTATACAGGCAATGGGGTATACAAATCTATCCTGCCCTACAGAAAAATAGAAGGGGAAGGGGATAAGAGAAGGGAGGTGATAGAAGGAAGGGCAGATTAGGGGAAGGGGTATTCAGAATGCATGCTGTCTTGGGGTGGGGGGAGGGGCAAGATGGGAGAATATTTGGAACTAAAAATCTTGTGGAAGTGAATGTTCCAAACTAAAAATAAATAAATCAAAATTCAAAAAATTTTACAACATATGAAATGTTAATTTTTAAGTTTTCTAAGTCAATATGTGGTCCAAGGATCTGTTTCTATTTGAGTTTAACACCAATGCTTTAGAACTCCATTTACATGATAGCTTCATTCATGGAACCTTGCTTCTTGAATCCCCAAATCATTAATGACCTTTTCCCACCTTGGTCTTCACTAGTACTTTATACTTTATCATTTTTATTATGGTGTGTGTGTGTGTTATAGTCATCTGTATATCATATAACTCTACAAGACTCCATGAAGGCAGGCACAAAATTGACTTAAACTTTTAATTTCCCAGCACCTAATGGTATATACAATAGGTACTTAATAAATATCTATTAAATTGAATATAACATAAAATAATTCTATAAATTATGAAAATGCTACTATACTGAGCTTGTACCTTTCAAGCAATTCATAGCTAATCTTCCAAAACATTTCTTGACATTTAAAATTAATGTCTAAGTCAGAGACTACTAAAAGCAGATCTATTTTCCTATTTTAAGTCTTTGCAATATTGGAACTTCTCTAATCTACACTGGCGTTAATGAAAAAAAAGCACTGAAATAGGTTCTAGTCCCAGTCCTGACACTTACTGGGGATCAGAACTCAGGCAAGTCATTTAACCCCTTCAGTAGTTGATTTCTGTAAAATGGAGGGAATAATACCTAGCCTTGTAAGGTTGTATGAAAATCAAATGAGATGACATACACAGAAATGATTTATAAATTATAAAAAGCAATACATGTGTAAGTAAATAATTATTATTAGTTATCTTGGTTAGTTGGTTAATAATCATTATATTATACAAATTAACAACAAAATATTTTTTCTTTTTTAAAAAATTTATTTATTTTTAGTTTTCAACATTCACTTCTATAAAATTTTGCATTCTAATTTTTTTCCCCATCTCTCTCCTCCCCCCATCCTAAGACAGCATGCAATTTGACATAGGGTCTACAAATACATTCATATTGAACCTATTTTCACATTAGTCATGTTGTAAAGATAATTAGAACCAATGGCAGAAATCATGATAAAGAAGAAACAAAAAAAAGAAGAGAGAGAGAGGGAGCAAATAATATGTTTCGATATACATTCGACCCCATAGTTCTTTTTCTGGATGTGGACAGCATTTTCCATCATAAGTCCTTTGGAGTTATCTTGGATGCTTGCATTGCTAAGAAGAGATGAGTCTATCAAAGTTAGTCATCGCACATTGTGGCTGTTTCTGTTTACAATGTTCTTCTGGTTCTGCTCACTTCACCCAGCATCAGCTCATGTAAGTCTTTACAGCTTTTTCTGAAGTCTGCCTGCTCATAGTAAAATAGTATTCCGTTACATTCTCATACCACAACTTGTTCAGCTATTCCCCAACTGATGGACATCTCCTCAATTTCCAATTCTTTGCCACCACAAAAATAGTTGCTATAAATAGTTTTGTACACGTGGGTCCTTTTCCCATTTGTATGATTTTTTTGGGATACAGACCTAGAAGTGGTATTGCTAGGTACAAAATCGTCTGGACTCATTCATTTTTTAGGATTAGATTATTTAGTTTCTAATTATTTTTTAGTCTATTTTTCCATGGCCCTTTATTACATATAATTTTTATTGCATCATGATCTGAAAAGGATGCATTTACTATTTCTGCCTTTCTGCACTGGATTGTGAGATAAGGAAGGAAACTACATCCTGCTAAAAGGCACCACAGACAATGAAGTAATATTATTACTAATATGCACCAAATGGTATAGCATCCAAATTCTTAGAGGAGAAGTTCAGGGAGTTACAGGAAGAAATAGACAGCAAAACTGTACTAGTGGGGGACCTCAACCTCCCCTTCTCTGAACTAGATAAATCTAACCACAAAATAAATAAGAAAGAAGTTAAGAAGGTGAATAGAATTTTAGGAAAGTTGGGTATGGTAGACCTCTGGAGAAAATTGAATGGGGATAGAAAGGAATATACTTTTTTCTCGATGGTACATGGCACATACACAATAATTGACCATGTACTAGGGCATAAAATCCTCACAATCCAATGCAGAAAGGCAGAAATAGTAAATGCATCCTTTTCAGATCATGATGCAATAAAAATTATATGGGCAGTTTTCTTTGATGAGTTCCTGAAAGACGCTGTGTGGTTCTTTTTTTCATCATGGTTTTCAGGTAGACCAATAATTTTAAAATTGTATTTCCTGGATCTATTTTTCAGGTCAGTTGTTTTACCAATGAAGTATTTTATGTTTTTATCTTTTTTTCATTCTTTTGTTTCTGTTTGACTGATTCTTGCTCTCTCATAGAGTCATTAGCTTCCACTTGCCCAATTCTAATTTTTAACGAATTGTTTTCTTCTATTAGATTTTGTACCTCCTTCTCCATTTGGCCAATTATGCTTTTTAAGGAGTTGTTTTCTTCAGTGTACTTTTTTTCCCAGTTGGCCAATTGTATTTCTTAAGGATTTGTTCTCTACAGTTAATTTTTGTCCCTCCTTTCCCAAGCTATTGACTCTTTCTTGCATACCTCTCATTTCTTTTCCCAATTTTTCTTCTACCTCTCATACTTGACTTTTAAAATAATTCTTGAGCTCTTCCAAGAAGGCTTTTTGGGCTTCAGACCAGTTCATATTCCCTTTTGAGGTTCCAGATGTGGGTCTGTTGACAATGTTGTCCTCTTCAGAATTTCTGCCTTGATCTTCACTCTTCTCATAATAAGAATCTATCATACATTTCCTTTAGCTCATGGTGTTTGCTTATTTCCTGGCCTTTAAAGAGATTGAGATCTCTTGCTGGGGAGCAGAGGGCACTGACCCAAGCTTCTTATGTTGGGAGCCTAGGGCCTGGTCACTGGCTTTGTGTGCTAGGGCCTCCAATGCTGGCAGTTGGAGGCTGTAGGTTTCTGGCAGGTTACGTGGTATTGGACTGGAATCAGCAACACTGGAACTCTAGGGGTAGGATTGGGTACTCTGGCCCCTGGAGGTCACCTGCTCACCTGGGCCTTTCCTTCCTTTTGCTTTGTTTGGCTCCTCTCAGATGGATGTTTCACTGCTGTGGGATGTTTCTCCACCTGGAGGGATCCCTTGGAGCACTTCCCAGAGTTTTGCTGAGGCACTGGAAGACTTGGGTTGCTGTAGAAGGACGAGGCACATGGTGGTTTTTGGAGCCAGTTTCCACTGGTTTCCTTGCCTTTTATGAGGAACTCGGGGGTCCTGGTGTTGGTGTTTGACTGCTCCACCACTTGGGGTTCAGGATCTCCCCTTGGTATGCTGAGGTGGGGCTTTCCACTAGCTTGCTGGGACGCCTCCCATTCTGCACTGCTCCCCTTCCCCCAGGGCAAGAGGGGCCTTTCCCTTTAATCCCTCAAGCAACTTGGGCTACTAGACTGCTGCACCCTGTCTTTCTGATGGTTCAGCTGTTCCAGGGTTTTCCCTGGGGCAACAATTTCTGGGCTTTCAGAGGTTAATGAGGGATGTTGAGAGTGACTTACTTCTTACTCCACCATCTTGGCTCTCACAATTAACTCACATAATCTTTTTAATAAGACAATTTGCCTTCCCATAGAAAAATAATCCTTATGATAAGTGTGTTTTTAATATAAGTTCTTATAGTTTAGCATATAAAATATGAAGTAGGAATCAGGAAAATACTGAATACTTCCTGAATTAATGAATGGATGAGTAAATGTGCCCTCTAAATATGATCACTTATATTGGTTTTCACTGTGACAACACAAAATGTTTATTTTGCATTTAAGAATATTGGGATTTTAAATGAAACATCTTGTTATTTCAGAATGTTTTTAAAAAAAAAGATTTCTTTAATTTTTATAGTGTTTTTTATGCTAAAACAGATTTCTCTATATCATAAATGATATTCCTTTAAGGCACTTTTTTAAAAAGTCAACATTTCTTAGTAAAACAATTTTAATGAAGAAAAATATATTTAAATACATTAGGATTATAGATTTAGAGGGGAGAAGAATGCTACAGGGCATCCAATCCTCTGATTTTACAAATGAGCAAAGTAAGGATCTAGAGAGGTTACGTGTCCAAGGTTACACATAGTGGGAGAGTTGGCATTCCAACCCAAATCTAACTCCAAGTCTATCATTCTTTGCGTTATTGTCATTCTGCTTCTGAAGAGTCTGCATAAAAAGCTGCTGATTTTTTGTATCAGCAACTAAATTAGTTTTAAATCCCTACTTAATACCATAATTATAATAATAATGATAGTAATACTATCTAAATACTCATCTGTTTTAGGAAAGACATTTTTATAAAAGAACAGCGATAATTTGGCTTTTTTTCTTTGCCTACAATTCAGAGACAGGAATGAACACACACATACATATACATTATCTATGACTTGTGTGTTTAATTTGGGAGAGGGAAGTAATATATGTATTCTATATATGTATATGTAGATATATATTTTTTTGAGAGACGGTACTATGATCAATACAGAAAACAATTTCCACAGTACTAATATGTGTAAAACATAGTACACTTTCCCTTAAAATGAAGTTTTCTTTCAGAGCTGGAGAGATTGAAAGAATATGCATGAGGCAACAGAGTTAGGCAAGGAAGCCACAGTTCATTTGAGGAATGAAGAATGTTAATTTCATACATTAAAAAGTCATTCATAGTATGTAATAGACGATGCCGATGGGGGGGGGGAACCCAACAACTTTTTATATAAAAAGAGTGCCGAGTTGGCAGGGGAAACAGAAATGACAACATGAATCAAATGAGAAAAGAAATAGTAAACATCTAAGAGTTTTCCCAGTGACCTGTGCCACACCCTTGTGAAAAGGACCATATTTCACAATAGTTAATTCTTTTATAAAAATCTCGAGAATTATCACAGTAGAAAATGGTGAGAGCATGATCTTATGCCAAACTCAAATTCAGCATTTGAAAATCAATTCTTGTTCTCATGTCATCTCTGCTTTCAGGCATTAGATAAATATTACACAATGGCTTACATTACTACTGGAAATCTGATTCAATGATTATTGAAAAAATATTAAAGTAATATTTATATGACAGATAAATTATAGTGTTTATAAGTTAATAAAAGGACAAGAAAATAAAATATAGAAGAAATTTCAATTAACATGTGCCTTTTAACTTAAATGTAAGTTGTTATTTTTTTTTACTTTGTGGAAAGAATTTTTGCAAATAGAAAAGCATGGAAGTAACTTAATGACTAGATGTGGTTTGTTGTTAAATAATATGAACTTCTAATTTTTTGCAAGATCCCAAAATGACTGTAATTCTATTTCCTTTGCTCAAGCCAAATCATTAAATCTCCCAGTGATTTTGGGTGGGGGGACAGGGAAAAGGTTGTGGATTAGATCGTAGCTGAGTGGGGTAGGATCAGTGGGGCCTCAGGCCTCACTGGGGAAGCTGGAGGAGCACTGACTCTCTGATGGGCAGGTAGGTGATGTTCTGAGAGTGGGAAAGTTGGTACGCAATGTCCTCTGCAGCTTCCAGCTTATGAAGCTCTATTAGGCCATCTCCTGTGGTGGCCAGCGAACTGGCAACCAGCTTGGCTGCTTTGGAGTCACCCTCTGCTGAGATGATGGCTGCTTTCTTCTGTTGCTCAGCTTTTTCCACTGCATATCCGAGATTGTTGATATTTCTCCTGGCAACCTTAATTCTGGCTTTTGATTCATCCAGCCTAGCATTTTCACATGCTGTACTTTGTATTTAAGTTAAGATAAATAAATAAATATACAAGGAGACAATATACAGCCTTGTTGTACCCCTTTTCCAATCTTAAACCAATCAGTTGTTCCACATTCAGTTCTAACTGTTGCTTCTTGGCCTGCATACAGGTTCCTCAGGAGACAAGTAAGATAATCTGGTACTCCCCTCTCTTTGAGGACTTGCCACATTTTGTTGTGATCTACAACTTAGTGTAGTTAATGAAACAGATATAGATGTTTTCTGGAACTCCCTTGCATTCTCCATAATCCAGTGAACGTGAGTAATTTGGTCTCTAGCTTCTCTGTCTTTTCAAAAACCAGCATATTCTGGTAATTCTCAGTTCACATATGAGTGATGTCTAGCTTGCAGAATCTCAAGCATAAACTTTCTGGTATGTAAAATGAGTGCAACGGTTTGATAATTTGAATATTCCTTGGTACTGATCTTTTTTAGGACTGGGACATAAGTTGATAGGAGAAAGTAGGGACTTTTAGAAGGGTATATAGATTAGAAAGGCAGTGGTCAGAAGTGAATTAGAGTTCTGAGGAGGGATAGGGTAAAAAGAGAGAGGGAAGAAGAAATAGGATGGAGGGAAATAAGTAACTAGTAATTATGACTGAATATAAATAGGACGAATTCACCCATAAAACAGAAATGGATAGCAAAATGAATAAAAAAACCCAGAAACTGACAATACACTGTTGACAAGAAACACATTTAAAAATGAGAGACACACATTGAGTAAAAATAAAGGGCTAGAGTAGAATTTATTATGCTTCAGTTGATGTGAAAAAAAAAGTAGGGGTAGCAATCATGATCTCAGACAAAGTCAAAGCTAAAATAGATTTAATTAAAAGGAACAAACAGGGAAAACACATTATGTTAAAAGGTACAATAGACAATGAATAGTATCAATATTAAACATTTATGCACCAAATGCTATAACATCAAAATTTATAAAGGAATAGGTAAATGAATTATAAGTGGAAATAGAGAGCAAAATTATAACAGTGGAGGATTTCAATGTTCCCCTCTCAGAACTAGATAAATTTAACCAAAAAATGAAAAAGAAAGAAGCCAAGTTGATGAATAGAATCTTAAATAAGCTAGAATTGAAAGACATCTGGAAAGCCCTGAATGGGAATAGAAGGAAGATACATTTTTCTCATCAGTACATGGCACCTTAAAAAAAAGTGACCATATATTGGGGAAGAAAAAAAAAGTAGAAATATTAAATTCATCCTTTTAAAATAATGCAATAAAAATTACATTTAATAAAGGACCATGGAAATACAGATTAAAAATTAATTGGAGACTCAATAACCTAATCTTAAAAATGAGGGGGCTCATAGAGGCAAGATGGCATAATAAAGGCAGGGACTCACCAGAGCTCTCCCCCAAATCCCTGAAAATATCTTCAAAAATGACTCTAAACAAGTTCTAGAGCAGCAGAACCCACAAAAAGACAGAGTGAAACAAATTTCCAACCCAAGACAATTTGGAAAGTCAGCAGGAAAGGTCTGTTGCACCAGGGTGAATGAGGAGCACAGTCCAGTGCCAGCAGAGACCTAGTCCCACCAAACCTGGAGCAGGCCTCAGGACGACTGAATTACAGGCAGCAGTGGTGGGTTTCAGACTTCTCAGTCCACAGACACCAAAGAAATTAGAAGGTCAGCAGGAAAGGTCTGTTGTACCTGAGTGAGTTTGGAGTACAGCCCAGTGCAGGCCCCACTAGCACAGTTCCAGTCCCAACAAATCAGGAGTAGGCCTTGGGAGCCACTGAATCAGCAGTGGAAGCACCAGCTGCTTCTGGAGCTCTCAGCCCACAGACAGTAAGGGGGTCAAACAACTAGTCAGAAGGAGAATACAGAGATCTTTTTTTTGTTAACACTAGGGCAAGACTCTGTTGCTTGGCCCTCACTTGGAACCACGTCTCAGTCCTGGGTGACAATTCCAGGGCCAGAGGAACACTAGCACACCAGACCTTGCAGCCACCGTAGAGGAGAGACACTCCTCACAGTTCCAAGGCAGAAAAGAGTGCTTGTGGTCACTCACAGACCAGAGCATAGACCAGGGGAGTAGTAAACACCTCTCCTTAGATCATAATACCTTGGAAGAATTGAAAACTCACAGGTCCCTAGAAGTATCTCTGAAAAAAGCTGCACAAAACCCCTGAAGCTTAGGACAGTTGGCCCTCCACCTTGGAAACAGAGCCCTACCATAACAAAGAGGTAAAAAGTCAAGTAATAGGCTGGGAAAATTAGCATACAATGGGAAAAAACTCTGACTATAGAAAGTTACTATGGTGACAAGGAAGGTCAAAACACATACTCAGAAGACAACATAGTCAAAACTCCTGCATCCAAAGCCGCCAAGAAAAATATGAATTGGTCTCAGGCCGTGGAAGAGCTCAAAAAGGATTCTGAAAATCAAGTAAGAGAAATAGAGGAAAAATTGGGAAGAGAAATGAGAGAGATGCAAGAAAATCATGAAAAACTAATTAACAGCTTGGTAAAGAAGACACAAAAAAATACTTAAGAAAATAACACCTTAAAAAATAGACTAGACCAAAAGACTAAAAAGCTAATGGGGATAAGAATGCCTTAAAAAGCAGAATTGGTCAAATGGAAAAGGAGCTCCTAAAGCTTACTAAAGAAAATAATTCCTTAAAAATTAGAATGGAACAAATGGAAGCTAATGACTTTATGATAAATCAAGAAAAATTTTAAAAAATCTAAAAGAATGAAAAAATAGAAGACAATGTGAAATATCTAATTGGAAAAACAACTGACCTGGAAAACAGATTCAGGAGAGATCAATTAAAAAGTATTGAACTACCTGAAAGCCATGATCAAAAAAAGAGCCTAGAATCATCTTTCAAGAAATTATCAGGGAAAACTGCCCTGATATTCTAGAACCAGAGGGTAAAATAGAAATTGAAAAAATCTACCAATCACCTCCTGAGATTCCAAAATGAAGTGTCAGGAATATTATAGCCAAATTCCAGAGTTCCCAGGTCAAAGAAAAAATATTTCAAGCAGCCAGAAAGAAACAATTCAAGTATTGTGGAAGCACAATCAGGATAACACAAGATTTAGCAGCTTCTACATTAAAGGATCAGATGACTTGGAATATGGTATTCCAGAGGGCAAAGGAGCTAGAATTACAACCACGAATCACCTACCCAGAAAAACTGAGTATAATCCTTCAGGGGGAAAAATAACATTCAATGAGACAGAGGACTTTCAAGCATTCTTGATGAAAAGACCAGAACTGAATAGAAAACATGACTTTCAAATACAAGACACAAGAGAAGCATAAAAGGTAAACAGGAAAGAAAAATCTTAAGGGACTTATTAACGTTAAACTGTTTATATTCATACATGGGAAGATGATATTTGTAATTCATAAGACCTTTTTCATTATTAGGATAGTTATAAGGAGTATATATAGACAAAGGGCATAGGTGTGAGTTGAATATGAAGGGATGATATCTAAAAAATAAAACTGAGGCAGGGAGGAGAGGAATATACTGAGAGAAAGAGAAAAGGAGAGGTAGAAAGAGGTAAATTATCTCACATAAAAGAGGCAAGAAAAAGATTTTACAGTGGAGAGAAAGAAGGGGGAGATAAGATGGAGTGAGTGAACCTTACTTTCATAAGAACTGGCTCAAAGAAGGTATAGACATCTATCTTACCCTACAGCAAAGTAGGGGAGAAGGGGGACAAGAGAAAAGGGGAGTGTAGAAGGGAAGGCAGATTAGGAGAGGGGGTAGTGAGAAGCAAAACATTTCTGAAGAGGGACAGGCTGAAAGGAGAGAGAATAGAATAAACAGAGGAGGGGAATAGGATGGAGGGAAATACAGTTAGCAATTGTAACTGTGAAAAAAATTGAAGCAAGTTTCTCTGATAATGGCCTCATTTCCCAAACACACAGAGAACTGAGTCAAATTTATAAAAATGAGAGCCATTCATTGGCTTGATAAATGATCAAAAGATATGATCAATTTTCAGATGAAGCAATCAAAGCTATCTATAGTTATATGAAAAAAAACCTCACTATTGATTAGAGAAATGCAAATTAAAACAATTCTGAAGTACTACCTCATACCTATTAGATCGGCTAATAGGACAGAAAAGGTAAATGACAAATGGTGGAGGGATATGGGAAAAATGAGACATTAATGCACTGTTGGTGGAGTTGTAAATTGATATAACCATTCTGTAGAGCAATCTGGAACTATGCCCAAAGGGCTACAAAACCCTTTGAGCTACCAATACCACTACTAGGTCTGTTTCCCAAAAGAGATAAAAAACAAAAAGGAAAAGGACCTATATATACAAAAATATTTATGGCAACTCTTTTCTGGGGATAAAGAATTAGAAACTGAGGGGATGCCCATCAGTTGGGGGATGGCTGATTGTGGTATGTGATTATGATGGAATACTATTGTACTATAGGAAATGAATGAGCAGGATTTTCTCAGAGAAACCTGGAAAGACTTGTAAGAGCGGATGCAAAGTGAAATGTACTATATACAAAGTAACAGGAATATTATCAGATGGTCAGCTGTGAATGACTTAGCTTTTCTCAGTAATACAACAATCCAAGAAAAGTCTGAAGGACTTATGATAAAAAATGCTATCCTTCCCCAGACAAAGAACTGATGGTGTCTAAATACAGACTGAAGCAATTCCTTTTTTTTTTATTATTTTTCTTGAGGTATTTCTGATATTTTGGTATTTCATAACATGACTATTAGTTTTGCATGACTACACATGTATAACCTATACCAAATTGCTTGCCTACTCAGTGAGGGAGAGTAGAGTGGGAGGAAGGGAAAGAATTTGGAAGTCATGATTTTCAAAAATTGTTTACATGTAACTGGGGAAAAATAAAATACTAAATAAAAGAATGAGTGGGTCAAAGAACAAATCATAGAAAAAAATAAATAATTTTATTAAAGAAAACTATAATGATGAAACAGCATACCTAAAATTATGGGATGCAGCAAAAGCAATAATCAGAGGAAAATTATATCTCTAAATGCTTCCGTAAGTAAAATAAAGAACAGATCAATGAATTGAGCATGCAATTTAAAAAAACCAGAAAAAGAACAAATTAAAATCCCTCCATTAGACACCAAATTGGAAATCCTGAAAATTAAATGTAAGATTAATAAAACTGAATTTTTAAAAATGTTAAAGAAAAAACATTAAATTAATAATTAAAGTAAGAATCAACTTTATGGAAAAGCAATAAAATAGATAAACAATTGGTTAGTATGATTTTTAAAAAGGAAGAACCAAATTATTAGTATCAAAAATGAAAAAGGTGAACACACCACTAATGAAGATGAAGTTAAAGCAATTGTTAAGAATTATTTTGCCAATTACATGTCAATAAATTTAACAATCTGAGTGAAGAATATTTACAAAAATGTAAACTTCTCATATTAACAGAAGAGGAAATGAATATTTAAATATAACTATTTTAGAAAAAGAAATTGAACAGGCCATAAATGAGCTTCCTAAGAAAAAAGGTTGAGAACCAGATGGATTTACAAGTATATTCTACCAAACATCTAAAGAACAATTAATTCCAACGTGATATTAACTGAAAAAGAATAAAGTAGCTAATAGAGTCCTACAAAATTCCTTCTGAAACAAATACGGTTTTGCGACCTAAACACAGGAACACAAAAACAGAGGAAGAAAACTACAGACCGATTATCCTAATCAATATTGATGCAAACATTTTAAATAACACACAAGTAAGGAGATTACAGCAATATATCACAAACCTGCAATATAAGATCTATGAACCAAGGTAAGTTGGATGTGATCAAATAAGAGATGAAAAGATTAAACATTGACATCTTGGATGTTAGTGAACTTAAATGGACGAGAATGGATGAATTTAATTCAGATGATCACTTAATTCACTATGGTGGGCAAGAAACCCTTAGAAGAAATGGGATAGCCCCCATAGTCAATAAAAAGGTGAGAAAAGCAGCAGTGGTGTATAATTTCAAAAATGATGGAATACTATCTGTTTGAATCCAAGGCAAATCATTCAACATCACAGTAATAGAAATCTATACTTTAAATGATGTTGAAGAAGCTATGAAGGCTTATATCTTGTAGAAATAACACCCCCATATCACATTCATCATAGGAGAGTGGAATGCTTAAGTTGGAAACCAAAAAATAATTGGAATAATAGGCAAGTTCAGCCTTAGAATATAAAATGGAGCAGGGCAGAGATTGATAAGAGTTTTGTCAACCTAAATCACTGGTCATAGAAAATACTCTTTTTCAACAATCCAAGATGCAACTTTATACACAGACATCACCAGATGGTCAAACAGAAATCAGATTGATTATATACTTTGCAGCCAAAGGTGGAGAAGCTCTACATAGTCAATTAAAACCAGACCTGGAGCTGACTGTGGCTCATATCATAGCTTCTTATTGCAAAATTCAGACTTAAACGGCAGAAAGGAGGGAAAACCATCAGACCACATATAAATCTAAATAATATTCCTTATGAATGTGAAATGAAGGTGATGAACAGATTTAAGGGATTAGATCTGGTAGATAGAGCGCCTGAAGAACTATGGACAGAGGTTAACAATACTGTATTGGAAGCATAACAAAAAACATCCCAAAGAAAAAGAACAAGAAAGCAAAATGGCTGTCCAATAAGACTTTACAAATAATAGCTGAGGAAAGAAGAAAAGTGATAAGTAAAAGAGAAAGGGAAAGAAATGCCCAACTGAATACAGGATTCCAAAGCATAGCAAGGAGAGAGAAGAAGCTTTTCTTAAATAAGCAATTCAAAGAAATAGAAGAACACGATAGAAAGGGAAAGACAAGATCTCTTCAAGAAAATTACAGGTACAAATGGAACATTTCATACAAAAATGGGCATGATAAAAGACAAAAATTGTTTAGGGATTAAACAGAAGCAGAAGAGATTAAGAGGAAGTAGCAAGAATACACAACAGAACTACACAAGAAGGATCTTAACATCACTGATAAACAACCATGATGGTGTGGTTACTGATGTGACCCAGACATCCTAGAGAATGAAGTCAAGTGGGCCCTAGGAAGCATTGCTAACAAAAAGGCTAGTGGAAGTGATGGAATTCCAGCTGAACTATTTAAAACCCTAAAAGATGATGATGTTAAAGTGCTGCTCTCAATACGCTAACAAATTTGGAAAACACAGCAGTGGCCACTGGATTTATCAATTTTTGCTCTAAATCCAGAATATTCCGCATACACCTGAGGTTACTTGACCCAGAAAAACCTCCTAGCTTGTCAGGGACAAAATATTGACTTAGAACAGAATGGAGATAAGAAAAAAATTAATAAGAATGCTAAAGGAATAACAAAGTAAAGTAAATGCCTAACTCTTAACTTTAAAGCGAATCAACTAATCCACTAAAATGAGGATCAAAATAGATAAGAAAACAAAATTCTACAATCTCTTATTTATGAGAAAACTAAGCTCAAGATTAATTTCATGAACTGAGTGCCTAATATTGCATATGCTATCTATTGTAGTCACCAATAAAAGAAAGCTAAGAGACACAGAAAACCAAAATCAGAGGCTATGACAAAATTTACTATGTATTAGGTGACTTCAATAAAGCAGCATTTCAATGATGTTATTAGACAAAGCAAAAATAAAAATTCTGAAAATCAATAGAAATGAAAAATGAAACTATCTTATGCTTAAATGAAAGAAGCCACAGAAAAGATATCAATATTGAACACATATGACAAAATGATACAGCACTGAATTTTGTAAAGGAAAAGTTAAATGAATTTGAAATTTAATGAATGAGACTTCAATGTTCCTCTGTCAGAGCTGTACACATATAACAGAAAGATAAACAAAAGATAAAATGTAGATCTGAACAAACTGCTAGACAATTTAGATCTAAAAGATTTAAGGCATCTTCTGAATGGGAATATGAAAGAATATATATATATTTATGAGTACTAGGAACAACCTTTAGAAAAAGAGAGCAATGATAAGAAACAGTGAAGTTATAAATAAATACAAAAAAGCAAAAATACTATTATCCTTTGTAGATAATAATAAAGATAAAATAAAAATAATATTCAATACAAGGAAGAAAAGCAAAAAAAAAAAAAAAAGTAGACCTGATGGAGACTCAATAATGAAATCCCAAAAGGCTGGGTTCAAAGAACAGATCTCACAGAAACAACTGTATAAAACAGAAGTAATGAGAACAGTAAAGGTAATGATAATTACAACACAACAATATTTCTCAGATGCAGTTAAAGCAATCCTCAGAAGAAAAAAGTATATCACTAAAATAACAAATTAACAAAATATAACATGAGATAAACAAATTGAATACATAATTAAAACTTTTAAAAAATAAACACAAAAGAGAAAATATTGAAGTTATAGTGGAAACATAAATTGGAAACTAAAAAAGCAGTGGAGAACTAATATTTAAAACTAAAAGCAGGTTTTCGAAAGAATTAATAAAATTGACAAACCTCCAACATGATTAAAAAGAAAGAGCAAAATTAAATCAGAAAAGAAATAGGTGAAATCACAACAGAGAATAAATTAAAATGATTATGAGAACCTATTCTACATACTTAAATGCCAACAAAATTGAAAAATCAAAATAAACAACTATGAAAATATAAAATACCCAAAATTATCTATTACTTAATTGAACTAGCTCTAAAGAGTTATCAAAGTTTAAAAAAAAACCATAGAGTTCACATGGCTTTACAAGAGAATTCTATCAAAGTTATAAAGAACCATGAAATATTATACTAAATAATTTTCAAAAAGTCAGAAAGAAAACACTCTACCAAACTCCTTCTTATCAGATTACTATCATCTCTTAACTAAACCATCAAAGGACAAAGAAAAGAAATAGAACTTAGAGCAATATCATTAATGGATGTTAATTTTTAAAAATTTAAATATAATTCTGACAAGTTAACAATAGTAATTTATACCAAAAAAAGCACTCACTATGATCAACAACATAATTACATGAACAAATGAAAAAATATTTGTGGAAGTATAATACTCATTTGTGTTAATATAAAGCAAAAACATCAAAGTTCTATAACAAAAAAAAACCATAAAAGGTAATATAAAGCAAAAATATTTGGGGGAAGGGGAAGTACCTAATGTTTTACTTCCCCTTCCCCCAAACCACCCCAATGATGCCTTTGGATTATTTGACATAGTTCCAGAAATGTTAGTAACAGCAATAACACGTGAAAAAGAAACTAAAAGTATAAAGATGGACAAAGATGAGATACAACTATTCTATTTGCTGATGACATGATGACTTATTTAAGAACATTCTAGGAAATTAGCAAAAAACAAACAATATTAATAACTGAAAAAATCAAAGGCTTCAGTAAGGTGGCAGGACACAAATGAAGTCCACAAAACAACAGCATTTCTAGCTAGCAATAACAAAATCTATGAGGGAATAATAGAAACGGAAATACTAATCCAAAAAAATGACAAAATATGTAAACTTATGAGAATGTCAATGTACTGAAGCAACTCAAAAACTTAATAGACACTATTACAAAACACTCCTTAATTAAAGAAATAAAGAACAACTTCTAAAACTTGAAGTCTGCTCACTACTCAAAGATGGGATGACCCAGTAAAATAAAAATGAGAATATTATTTCAGTTAATTTCTTGATTTAATTCTACACAAATCAAATGACTAAGGAGGTAATTTATAGTCAGTCAAAAACATTTATTAAACACTTAATATGTACAAGGCACAGAACAAGGGGATGACAGTATGCTAATCATTGAAGAATTAATTTTAGCAGAATATCAGTGGTTGGAGAAAGGTTTGTTGAAGGAAGTATGTGATTAAATCATTCAAAGACCTCCCCTTAAGGTACAATCTCATAACAGGAGGTGATGTATCTGCGATGCACTGGGAGGCCAACTACACAGAAGGGGGTAAAAAGAGGTATGGAAATTGGGGCAGGAGGCAGGAGCACTTAGTCTTTATCAAGGAAGGTCCATGTTCCAGGCTTGATATGGAAAAGATTCTGGTGATAATGATGACAATCTGATCTCAGGGTAGTTAAAAATGTTAACAAATTCATTTAGAGGAATAAAAGACCTGAAACATTAAAAACAATATGTAATGAAAAAATGAAGATAGAAGCACCTCCAGACTTCAAACTATATTATAAACTAGTATTCATCAAAACTATTTAGTATTAGTTTAAAAAACAGAAAAGTAGGTAAATGCAAGAGACTAAACAAAGAAACAGGAAAAAATGGCATCCTTAAGTAATGTAAAGTAATCCTTAAGTAATTAAATTCAATAAACTTCAAAACGCAAATTACCTAGGATAAAATTTTTTGACAAGAATTGACGAGAAAATTGGAAAGCCGTCCTGCAGAAAATATATCTTATATTATACAGCATAATAAATTCAAAATACATGCACGACCTGAATATTAATCATCAAACAAAAAATTAGAAAATAAGTAGATAATCATGGACTTTGGGAAATGGAACTGACACAATTCTGAATGTGTTAATGTATAATTCTGTTGACATAAGGTGAATCTACTTCATGTAAGATTTAAGATTCCAAAAAACAAAAAAGAGGTAGACCATATGCCTTTAATAAAAATGGGTAAGAGATGTATTTTTTAACCAAATAATAGGTAGAAGTAATTACAAAAGACAAAATGATTTTAATTATATGAAATTAAAAAGCTTTTGCCCAAGCAAAATTAGTGCATCTAGGATAAGAAAGGAAGAAATCAATCAGGGGGGAAAATTACTATTTTAAACTTCTCAGATAAATAGAAATGTATAAAAATAAAAGCCATATCCCAATAAAAGAATAGCATAAGAAAGCATAAGAGTAGCTTAGGCTTCACCTCACACCAAGAATGTTGCCATATATAATAAAAGATGGGAATGGTCAATATCAGAGAAATTGTGGAAAGAATAGCACACTAATCCATTACTGGTGGTGCTATGAACTGGTTCAACCATTCTCAAAATCAATTTGGAATTATGTGATGAAAGTGACTAAAATGTCTATACTCTTTGACCCAGAGACTTCATTTCTAATCATAAATGTTAAGGTCAATGAAAAAAAGAAATGCCTCATATAAAACAAAATATTTATAGCATCACTTTTTGTAGTAGATGAGAATTGGAAACAAAATACAAGTAGTTTTACATGAATTTAATGGAATATTACTAGGCTAAAAGAAAGAATGAATATGAAAAATATAGAGAAGCAGAGAAAGTCTTCTATGAACTGATGCAAAGTTGAGTAAACATAATAACAAAAACAGAAATGGAAAGAATAATTTTAAGAAATGAAAGCAAATGAGGTGAAATTGTAATTACCCAGCTTAGTCCCACCCCTCAAAAAACACATGAGAAGAAATCCCCCACCTCTCTTCTTACCAAAGGAAGAGAAGTACAGAACTGGTACATTGTAGATGTCAGTCTTTTTTTGATGTTAGTTTTGATGAACTACTTTCTTTTCTCTTTTTTTTACACTTTGTTATAACATGAACCACTGGGAGGGAAAGGCAAAAGGGATACATTGGGAAATGTAGGTGATAAAAAACATATCTAGAATATTTGTTTTTTAAAAAAAACTCATCACATTTATTGATGATAAGTAATATTATATATCTAGGAAAAATGTTTGATGTTGTATAGTAGAAAAAAATTAAAACCATTTTCCTCTTCTTGACATTTGGAATGGCACCAAACTTGACTTGTCCCATCACTCAAAAACTTTTACTGGCACCATCTTTGAAAGATGTAAATATAGCAGCTTTTCAGGTATGAGAAAGAGCCCCATGGGAAACTGTATTCGACAGAGCTGTTTCTGCAGCAGACTTTCATAAAAATATTGTTTATTTTATTTCTTGTTTAGATTCTAAAACTTTTTCTAGACTCCATTCAACCACGGCAAATACGACTTAAATCTGCCAAGAACTAAAATCGGTTTTCTTAAATATTCTGCCCTCTTGTCCTATAAGAAACTACTTAATACCATGATTAGGATCATAACTGTATTTTCTAGATTGGTGGTGATCACTAATAATCTTATATGCAAGGAAAGTTCAATGAAATTAAAATATAAATAAAGAATAAAGCAAATAATTCAATAAAATTGACAAAAAGTAAAGAGCAATTTTGCTGACTGGAAACCACAGTATATAGACATGAAATTATAGTAATGAGAATTATTTTAATGAAATAGAAACATGTTTAATTGGTGGGCAAAGTAGGGGAAAGCTCCTAACTAAAACTACTAGCATGATTTTAAAATCACTAGTGCCAGTTTAGGAAACAGCTAGGTAGCTACGTGGATAAAGCACCAAGTTTTAAGTCAGGAACACCTTGATTCAAATCTAGCCTCAGGTACTATCTGTGTGATCTTGGGCAATGCACTTAACCTTGCCTTAGTCAATTGGAGAAGGAAATGGCACACCACCCCCATTATCTTTGCCAAGAAGATCCCATGGACCCTATCATGCATGGGGTCATGAAGAGTAGGACAAGACTGAACAACAATATAGACAAGTTTCCCAAGGACAAAGATGGTGTCTTATCTAAAATGTGTTTCTTGTACACATTGTGCAATGATTAACTTTCATAGACTTATCTCTTCTTTGCAATGCAAGGATCTAAGACAACTCCAAAAGACTCATGATGGAAAATGCTATCCATGTCCAGAAAAAGAACTATGGAGTCTGAATGCAGATCGAAGCAGAATAGTTGCCTTCTCTCTCTCTCTCTCTCTCTCTCTCTCTCTCTCGTTTCTTCTTTCTTATGGTTTTTCCCATTGGTTCTAATTCTTCTTTACAACATGACTATTTTGAAAATAAATAAATAAATTGTGGTTCTTCTTCTAATACAATCAAAGTGGCACGCACATGGTAGACACTAAATGCAAATGTGTAAAATAATGATGATACCTAAGTTTAAATATCACAGATTCTAAGGAATTATTACTAATAGATAATTCAATTCAACAAATATTTATTAAGAACCTACTAAAGATGCTATATGAACAGCTAGGTGGCACAGTGCATATACCACACCTGAAGTCAGGAAGACTCTTCTTCCTGAGTTCAAATCTGGTCTCAGACACTTACTAGCTCTGACCCCGGCCAAGTAATTTAACCCTTTTATTAGCCTCAGTTTTTCATCTAGAAATGAGGTGGAGAAAGAAACAGCAAACCACTACAATATCTTTGCCAAGAAAACCCCAAAGGGGTCACAAAGAGTCAGGCATGACTGAAATGTCTGAAAAACAACAACGACAACAACAATAATAAAGGTGCTATGCGCTGGGAATACAAGACAAAAAAGAAAATTTCCCTGCCATCAAGAAACAACAAAAATGGAAACCAAGCTAAACAGTATAATAAATGTAAGCTTCTTCTGAAACAAAAATCCATCTTTCTTACACTAATATTGTTTCAGTGATGCTCTATCCTCTATGACTAATCATAGAATAATATCATCTCCATAAAGTCAAAATTGTGAGTCACCCTAAACAATGGAAAGGCACAAGGTGGATATACCTTGGCTGCAGCATATTACCAATGCCAAACTGCATAAACAAAATGGTATAAAAGATATTAGAGATATATGACCAGAAAATGAGGTAGGCTGGTCATGTAGTTAGGAGTAAAGGATGACAGATGAACAGTGTGTGTTTGTGCTATATTAGCAAACATTTTTGGAAATAAGTTTTATTGATGTTTCTTAAATAATCATAGTTATCCCAAGGATCCTTTCCCCTCCCCAATAAGAGTCGTTCTATGTAATAGTTTTTTTTAAAAGAAAAAAAGATACAGCAGACCTGATCAATACATTGAAAAAGTCAAAAAACATGCATAATGCATAACACCTTTGGACCTTCCACCTCCACAAAAGGGTGGGGTAGGGGTGTCTTCTTATATCTCTTCATTGAAGTTTTGCTTGATCTTTATAATTTTGTTGCATTGACTTTTGAATTTTTGGTGTGTGATTGTTCTTTCCAGTTTACATTGGTATAGTTAATTGTGTATATTGTTTTCTTGGCTCTGCTTTCTTCACTCTTTATCAGCTCATATAGATCTTTCCATGCTTCTCTGTATTCATCACATATAGCATTTCTTAAAGCATAGTAATACTCCATTACATTCATGTACCATAATTTGTTCAGCCATTCCACAGTCATTAAGCATCTACTTTGTTTCTAATTCTTTGATATTACAAAAAGTATTTCCACAAATATTTTGGTGTATATGGAGATTTTCTTCATATCAGAAGGTTCTTTGGGAAATTATTACTGATAAAAACAAGCCTAGTAATGTGGTCTCCAGTTCAAAGGGTATGGATATTTTAATCACTTTATTTGCATGATTCAAAAGTGCTTTCCAAAATGGTTTCACATCTCAAAGTTCTACAACAATGCATTAGTCATGTCTATAATTTCATAACCCCTTCAATACTAAGTATTGTCATTTTTGTCATCTTTGCTAATTTGTAGGCTATGGGAAGCATTCTTTCTTGTAGTTGTAAATACTTTGCAATTTTTTCTTTGTTTATATATTTTGGATAACAAATCCTTATCAGAGAAATTTAATAGAAAGCTTTTTTCCCCATTGACCACTTCTCTTCTTATTCTAGGTGCATTAATTTTGTCTGGGAAGAAGTTTTTTGGTTTCACGTAATCAAAGTTTCCTTTTATAATTGCCTTTATCGCTTCTTTGCTTTAAAAATACGTAGCTGAGAAAGGTATAAGATCTGTCTTTCTTCTAATTTTATACCATGATTTTTAATATTAAGGTCATATAACTATTTTAAAAGTATTGTGGAATATGGTTTAAGGTGTTGGACAAAGCCTAATTTGTGCCAGACTGCTTTCCAGTATTCATAGCAGTTTTTATCAAATAAGGAGTTTTTTCCCAAGGTAATTTATATTTTCCACTTTATCAAATGCTGAGTTATTAAGTTCCATTGTTTCTAATTCTCCCTTTCCTAATCAGTTATACTGATCCATATATCTATATTTTAACAAATACCATACCACTTTGATGATTGCTGCTTTATAATATAGTTTAAGGTCTTGAAGTACCATTTCCCTTTTATTCCTATTTCTTTCCATCATTTCTCTTGATATTCTAGATCTTTCATTTTTCCAAATGAAGTCTGTTATTATTTTATAAAGTTCTATAAAGTATCCCTTTGGTAATTTGATATAGCATTAAAAATATAAATTAACTTTGCTAGTAATTGGCATTTTTATTATACTGGCATGACCTGACACTGAATAGCACTCCAGTTATTTAAGTTGTCGTTTATTTCTTCAAAAAGATTTTGCAATTGTATCTATACAAGTTTTTTATGTGCTTTGGTAGGTTGATTCTCAGATATTTTATACATTTTATAGTTACTTGGAATGAGATTTCCATTTCTATTTTTGTTTCTTGGGTTTTGCTTTATGCAGAAATGATGTTGATTTTTTAAGGATATTCTGTAGCCTGCAAAATTGCTGAAGCTATTAATTATCTCAGTTATTATCTTTGCTTATTCCCTAGGATTTTCCAAGTACATTATCATATCAGGAAATATAATTTCATCTCTTCTTAATCTGTCTTTTCTTTTTCTTGTCTTATTGCTGTTTCTAGCATCTCCAGAATGACATAAAATAATACTGGGGAGAGTGAGCATCCTTGCTTTACTTCCATGTTTACAGGGAGAGATTCGAGTGTATCCATTGCATATGATGCTTACATTTGGTTTTAGATAGATGCTTTTTTGATTGATATTTTTAAAAGGGTTCCTCTATGTCCAGAGTTTATAGGATTTTTAGCATTAAAAAGTGCTGTACTTTGTCAAAGTACATCTACTGAGATGATCATATGGTTGTATAACTCACACTTGGTCACAATAAAGGCTTCTTGGATAAATCACTGTAGTCTAACAATATTTTATTTAAAAATTTTGAGCCAATGTTCATTAATGATATTGGCCTACAGTTTTCTTTCTGTGCTTAATCTTTCCCTGGTTTAGGCATCAGGACTATATTTGCCTCATAAAAGGATTCTGGTAGGGTGTTTTCTTTCTCAATTTTTGAGAACAATTTATGAAGATTTGGAGCTAATTGTTCTTTAAAAGTGTGATACATGGACAAGGGAAGAATGCATCATCAAACAATATATTAAGAGAGCATTTACAAGATGTAAAATGGATAATTTTGATTATGTTAAATTAAAAAGGTCTTCCACAAACAACCAATGCAAACAAAATTAGAAGGAAAACAGAAAACTAGGGGGGGAGGGGGAATTTACAGCAAGTATCTCTGATAAAGGCCTTATTTCTCAAATATATAGAGAACTGGGTCAAATTTATAAGAATGCAAGTCATTACCCAATTAATAAATGGTCAAAGGATATCAACAGGCAGTTTTCAGACAAAGGAACCAAAGTTATCTATAGTTATGTGAAAAAATACTCTAAATCATTATTGATTAGAGAAATGCAAATTTCAAAACTCTGAGGTACCACCTCATACCTATCAAAGTGGCTAATATAACAGAAAAGGAAAATAATAAATGTTGAAAGGTATATGGGAAAACTGGGACACTAATGCACTATTGGTAGAGCTGTGAACTGATCCAGCCATTCTGAAGAGCAATTTGGAGCTATGCCCAAAGGGCTATAAAACTGTGTATACCCTTTGATGCAACAATGCTATCCCAAAGAGATTTTTTAAATAGGAAAAAGAACTATTTGTACAAAAATATTTATAGCAGCTCTTTTTGTGTTGGCCAAGAATTGGAAATTGAGGGGATGCTCATCAATTGGGGAAAGGCTGGACAAATCGTGGTATATGGCTGTGATGAAACATTACTGTGCTATAAGAAATGACAAAGGATGCTTTCAGAAAGACCTGCAAAGACTTACATGAACTGATGCAGAATAAAGTGAGCAGAACCAGGAGAGCATTGTACACAACAACATTAGTATTGTATAAGGAACAACTGTGAATGATATAGCTATTCTCAGCAAACAATGATCCAAGACAATCCCAAAAGACTGATGATGAAAAAAGCTGTCCACCTCCAGAGAAAGAACTCATGGAGTCTGAATACAGACTGGCGCATACTATTTTTCACTTCCTTCCTTTTGTTCAAGTTTTCTTCCACAAAATGTGTAATATGAATATGTTTCACATGATTGCACATGTATAACCTATATCATATTGTTCACTGTCTCAGGGAGAAGGGAAAAGAGGGAAGGATGGATAGAATTTGGAACTCAAAACTTTAAAAAAAAATGCTAAAAATTGTGTTTATATGTAATTGGGGAAAATAAAATATTTTTTAAAAGTACGATATAACTCTCTTATGAGTCCATCAAGGCCAGGCGTGTTGTTTTTTTTTCTTGGTAGTTCCTTTACAGCTAGATCTTATTACTGTTATTTGTCTTTTGTTTTCAAAGAGAACCAATGACATCACTGGGCAATGTCTTGACTTGCATATGAACTAGATTCAAGCGAGGCAAAGTTTCATAAAGTCATCAGCCTCACTCCCTCTTCCAGAGTCATTGAAAGCAAATGGCAAGAAAAAAAATTAGGATGACTAGCGACGGCCCAGGATGCAGTGGATGACCTTAGCGTATCTGACCAAGCTCTAAGTACTCCACAACTCCTGCTTCAGCTGCCTTCATGGTCACTGGAACAAATTGTTCTCATCTGCCCATTCTACCAGGGGAAGTCTTTACATGGTTATTCCCTTAACTCAGTGATGGACTTGAGGCCTACCAGTTACCCTCAATCTGATTTAGCCTGTCTACTGAGATGGTTTTACCATGGTATGGCTGCTACACATGCTATAGCTTCTTGGAGCTACAAGTGAGAATTGGGTGACCAGTTAGACACCAAAGATGGATGAGCAGCACTGAAAAAGGCTCAACAAGCCCTCACACCAGAGGTGTTAGTCCTCCCTTAAAACTCCATACACCCCACAGCTAGATCTATTTCCTTTAATGATACTTCATTATTTAAGACAGCTCTTGGGCCACTTGCCACCAGCCAAAGGATTTTGTGCAGCCCACAAAAAATGTAGGGTTGCCACATCACATGTTTGTCACGTGACCCACAGAAACCAACCATCATCAATCTGTCTCTAGTCTAACATATCTTCAGCCTGAAAAAGTTTACAAGTTGTGCAGGTCTGATTTAAGACCTATCTGGCCTTCTGATAGTTTGTGTATTTTTTTTTTTTTTTTTGGTGAGGCAATTGGGGTTAAGTGACTTGCCCAGGGTCACACAGCTATTAAGTTACAAGTGTCTGAGGCCGGATTTTAATTCAGGTCCTCCTGATTCCAAAGCTGGTGCTCTAGCCATTGCGCCATTTAGCTGCCCCTGGGTATTTTATATTTTTGAAAGTATTCCTCTATTTCTTTTGTGTTCTCAGTTTTGTTACCATATAACTGCACGTAATATATTCTGATTATTCTTTTCATTTCTTCTGGTTTTGTTGTTATTTCACCTATACAGTTGCTAATTTATTGATTTGATTTTCTGCCTTCTTTTTAATCAGACAAGGTAAAGGTTTTCCAATTTTATTAATCTTTTCAAAGAACCAACTTTGAATTTTATTTATCATTTCTATGACCTCTTTTGTTTCCCATTTATCTATTCCCCCTCTTATTTTTATTATTTCCTCTCTTGTGCTTCATTTCTATGGCCTCTTTTGTTTCCAATTTATCTATTTCCTCTCTTATTTTTATTATTTCCTCTTTTGTGCTTATTTAAGTTTATTTATTGGCTTCAAAATTTTAAATGCATATTAAGTTCATTAGTTCTTTTTCTATTTTGTTGATGTATTTTCATAGAGATATGATCTTTCACATTTGCTTTAGCTGCATCCCAAATATTTTGATGTGTTGTTTCATCATTATTATCTTTCATGTAACTATTGTTCCTATGACTTGCTCTTTAACCCGCTTGTTATTTAGGACTTCCTTATTACATCTCCATTCTCTTTTGTTTGTGGGCCCTAAACCAATAACTCTTTTTACTGCATTACAGTCTATAAAGGGCATTTGTTTGCAATATCTCTACTCCCTAATACATGATTAATTTTTGTAAAAGTTACATGCAATACAGAAAAATATGTATGTTCTTTTGCCAACTCATTTAGAAGATGCCAGAAGTCTTGTAACTAGTTTCTCCAACAATTTATTCAGTTCAATATTTTCCCTTTTGTTTAATTCTCTATTAGACTTTTCCAAAAATGAGAGAGGGATAGTGAAGTCTCCTGACAATATTTGGGGTTGTTGTTTATGTCTTTTTATACCTCAGTTAACATTTCCTTTGTTATTGTTTATGCTAATACATTTAGAGCATTCAAGTTTATTATTGATATTGGTATGTTGTCTACATTTCATTTCACCATAATGTGGTTTCCTTGATTATCTCTTTATTTTTTGAATACCTGATTTTGCTTTGTCAGATAGTATGATTGAATCTGGGTTTTTTAATTCATTTGATGCATAGTAATTTTTCCATCTGTTTTATTTTGTGTTTGTCTTTGTTTTCAAATATATTTCTGAGCAACAAATCAACACATAGAATTTTTTCTTACCCAATATGTCACTTTTTTTCATTTTATTGGATTATTTAATCCGTTCACATTTAAAATTATGGGACTTATATTTATGTTTTCCTCTATTTGTCTCTAGTATTGGGTTTTTTTTTCCCGTTGTGAATTTTCCCCTCTTCTGCTATGTTCCTTTAGTTACTTTAGCTTATTCTTTTTTAAGGTGGCCCTATTCTCAGTAGCTCTTCCCTTTGCCTCTCCCCCCATCTCCTCCTGCTGTTAATTATCCTTTTCCCTCTGGGGTTATTAGTTCTTCATTCTTTCCTGCTTTTATCTGGTTATTTAATCTCATCTCCCTTCCCCATTTCAGTCAGGTAGATTCTCCCTTCCCTTCCTACTCTTCAACTAGTCCTAGTCATTATTTTTTTTTAATTTTCATTTTTTATACCTTTGCATTATGGTGTTAAGCATACTCTATTCCCTATCTTCAAGATCAGAATATTCTGCTTGCATAGTGAGCAATTTTTTTAATATTACTGCTTTTTACTTCTCTTCTTCTAAAATGTTCTTCACATGTTTTTATTTGCATTCTCAATTGGTTGCTCTCTCTTTCGTTTCTTTGATGAGATCTGCCATTCCAGATTCCAGTTTTTCTATTCTGCTCATTATTTTTGCTGTGCAGACCATAAATTCTGCTCTCATAATTCTCATTTTTCTTTTAAACTATTTAAGAACAATGTGTTGTTGTGGTTCCATGTCAAATTCCATAGGGTCTTCTGTCTCATGATATTGGATTATTTTCCTTAGTTTTGTAGTACTTATTCACAAATCCTGAACTTGTTTACTAGATCCAGGGATCTATCTCTTTCTGCTATTAGTGTTTCCGTTTTCATTTGCTTATTTCTGATATCTTTGGTAATTTCAGGATTTCTTCCCTCCTTTTTTTCCCCCTATCACTCACTTTCTGACTGTGGCTTCTTTGGGGGCACACACACACACTTGTTCCAACATCCTATCTCACTCTTTCAGTTCCTCTTCTGTAGTTTGGGTCTTTGAGGCTCTAGGAGGAGGGGGAAGTGAGGTGTTGAACTCTATTTTCAAGCTGAGACATGTATTCTACCCCTTTTCCTCTGTTCCTGGCTCTCCTACAGAAATGTTTTTGTAGCACAAACTGCTGCCTCCTAGTAAGCTTGTGCCCCTGAAGTGTTGCTATAGCACTGGCTGTCTGGGGGTGGGGTAGGCTTTGGGAGGCCAGAAGGCTTCCACCCCTAGACCACTATGCTGGCTGGCTATCACAGCAAGAGCAAACTTCTATAATGCAAAGCTAGGATCATCTTGTTACTGGGGAGAGGACAGGGGGATCCACATGTGGGGTTGGAGATTTTTATGAGTCCATGAGTCAGGTCCTTTGGGTCTGCTAAGCTCAGACTTGCTGCTGATAGAATGGAAGTATGAAAGGTGTGCTTAGTGAGTTCAGTGCAGAAGTCAATTCATGGGTTTGTTTTTGGTTTTGTTCTTTTTAACCTTCTTTATGATTATGGGTGTCTTAATTCATGGATACAACTTAAGTTGCTTAATCTTAATCTAATTTCTTTTGGGGGGAGTTTTGAGAGGTCAAGGGGGATCAGAGAAAATGTCTAGTCCTCTATCTTGATCACATGTCCTAGAAGACCTATTGGTCCACTTCTAATATTAAGAGACCTAAAAGAATGACTCAGGCATTTTGGTAAAGCCTCTATAGAGAATGTATGGAAAAACACTGAAAAGATTTGTATGTGGTAAGAAAACAAAGATAAACTGTGACATGCATCACTGGAAGGAATATCCACATTCATGAGATCAAAAGTTCAGTCACATATGTAATTATTAATATTACTGTGGTCATCAAGATTCTGTACATTTAAACATTAAGTGTCTACCACTGAGTCACTTCCAGGTTTGATCTCCTCTGTGTATACAACATCATACAACAATTTTCTCAATTTTGGTTCTTTAGTACTATTTAGTACTATTTCTACCTTTTCTATATGCAAATCTACATCTATGATATTAGAGTACAAGTGTAGTTGCATCATTGTACTTGATGGTTAAAAATGAAATTGGGAAAAAGTATTTTCAGATCTTTTCCATTTTTCTTCTTTTTGTTCTCATCCTTTCATTTTCAACTTCAAATGCCCTTAAGGATGATGTTGTTTAATGGGATATTTCATCAAGTTCTCTTTAAAAATAGTTTTACCATCTACTGCTTCTCACTGATTTATAAGGCAATAACTCCTCATAACCTTCCACCATGTCTTTTTTGTAAGATTATACAAATTTATATTCTAAAGTAATATTACCTTCAGCTGCCATATCTCTCTGCTTGGCAAGGAAGTGTTTATAGACAAAGATATTCTTTTAATGTTCCCTGTTATGACCCAGTTATTTACATCAATTAAATACAACTGTAAGAAATTATTACTGTGTAAATTATTAGGATAACTAAGATGGCAGAGTATTTACCTTATTCAACCTAGATCATCCCAAAGACCTCAGAAAAAGGAGATAAATGATTTAACACACACACACATCCACACTGCTGTCCTGATTGTTGATTTCCTTAGTTATCAACTGCATGTAAGCCATGCTCCAGTCACACTTAATTTTGTTCCCTGACTATTTTCTTCCAGATTAATCACTGGTAGATCCACCAAAGGTCAAAACCCATATGAAATACAAACAGATAACTTAAATACTTGGCCCTTCCATGCAGCATCCCCACAACTAAGTAACTCATCACATCCAGGCCAGTAAGCATAAGCAAATTCATAGGCTTAATGACTCATGGTCTGATTGTACTAATTTCCCCATAGCAATGCCTCAGTTTGAACATCTAATTCTAAGGCCTCAGATATTGATTCTAAAACAACCAAAGAAAAAGGAAAGTGATCAAAGGCTGGTTGGCAACAAATACTGGCTCTTGATTATGTAGCTATAAAGCCATAGGCTAGATAAGAATGAGCTCAGGTGCCCAAGGGAAATGGGACTGTAAACCTGGCCAAATTCAATCCTCTCCACTAGAGTTTGCTTAGTATAGGGCCCAGCACCAGAAATCCATATTTTCCAAAAAAATGAGGATGAGGATACTCAACAGTTGAGATCCAGGAGGCCTATAGAAGGCAAATGGAGTAAGTATTTATGTAGCACCTACTTTGTGCTAAGAACTTTACAAATATCTCATGTAGCAGCAAGGGCAGATCAAAGATTGAGGAAGGAGAATGAAGGGGAGTAACAAGAAATATGAAAGGTTAAAAGGCCAAAGGTTCAGAAAAGAAAGTCTGAATAAAAAGCTAAGTCACAATTGGATAAACAGAGAAGGAAAAATGAATGAAATCTCAAAGAAAAGCAAGAGCTAAAAATGAACTAGAATTACCCAATGAAAGAAAGAATCCTGTGAACTTTCCAGAGATGATTAAGCAATAACAAGAAACTCCAGAATAGAGAAAAAAAACTTTAAAGAAATGAAATAAGGAATATAATTCAGTCAGAAATAAAAGTTCTCAAGGGAGATCTTTTTTAAACTAAAGGGTAGAGCATGAAAAATTGAATATCCTGTCACTCCTTTATAAAACTCAATAAATTCTGGGAGTTCCCAATATGCCTCTAAGATCAAAACCAAACTTCTTTGCTTGGCATTTAAAGCTCTTCAAAGCTTGAATCCATCCTGTCTTTTCAACCTTATCATGCATTAGTTCCCTCCTGAAGTATACACAACCTTTGGTCCAGTCAAACAGGATTTCTTGTTTTTCCTTACAATTGATGCTTGATCTCCTATACCCATGACTTTGCACTGGCTGTCTCTCTTCACGTGTACTTCTTAGAATCCTTAGCTTCCTTCAAGATTCATCTCAGATGCTATCTTCTATTTTAAACTCCATGGCATGTGGTGGTGAGATTTACCAATTCCAATAATAATAATAATAAAATCTTACAAACACCCAGGAGAAAGACTTTGAAATATAAAGGAAAGGCAATATGAACACAGGACCATTGTATATTCATGAGAAATCAGAAAGAAGGGGAAAAGTATATCCAAAAAAGCAAAAGGAGCTCAAGCTGCAAGCCTGGGCCAAATCATCAATGAACAAAGATGGACATTTGAAAAAGGAGAGGCATCTGAGGCATTCTTGGAAGGAAAGAAAGGGAACATAGTATTAGCTTGTAAATATTCTAAGCCACAGAAGCACAAGAAAAGTAAATAAACAATTATCAAGAAATGATGAAGTAATAAAATCAATTTTCTCATATTTGTGCATTATTATAAAAAAGGAGAGAGATTGACCTCTGTGGTAAAATAAAAAAAACAGAGAGGGATTAAGTGACAAAAAAAAACAAACAAACGGGAGGCTAAAGACTTAAAGCATTAGAAGAAGGGAATATAAAACTCTTTGCACTAAAGCCCCAGACTCTCTCTAAATTGATCAATATATTTTGGGGGAAGAAACACAAATAGGAAAACTGTGAATGGAGAGAAGAGACGTAAGTGCCCAAGGGGAGTAGGTGATACACACTTATCAAATCTATAATCAAGGACTGAAGAGATAATAATTCCTTGAGTCTCCAAAAAAAGGATGAAAACTATGGAAGAATAAGACAAAACAACAGGAAAGGGTAGTAGAATGGGAGGCTTTATCATAAGAGGGAAAAAGAAAAAAGCGATGAAAAACATTCCCATGAGAGAGTAAGATTATGTCTGCAATAAGAACTAGTGAGCTTATAATGTGTTTCATCTGGGGAATCTACATAGCAGGAAACTATCTTTTCTAAGAAAGGAGTATGGGCAGCTAGGTGGCGCAGTGGATAGAGCAACAGCCCTGAAGTCAGGAGGACCTGAGTTCAAATCTGGCCTCAGACCAAACATTTGACACGTACTAGCTGTATGACCTTGGACAAGTCACTTAACCCTGATTGCGTCACTAAAAAAAAAAGAGAGAGAGAGAGAGAGAGAGAAAGGAGTACATATGCCAGGATAACATTCCTCCCAAGAAGAAGGGAGGTTAAAGAAGCCAGGGGCAGCCTGCACCCAGATTTTATGGGGAACGCTGAACCAGAGATAGGACAACACAGCCTTAGGAACAGTGATCATGGCAAGGGCTTTGTGATCTGGGACATAGTGATTCCTATCAATGTTGCTTTCTTCCAACATTGCTTCATTCATGAATTAACACTTCTTTTTAAAAATAGATTTTTATTAATATCCTTTGTTACTACACTACCTAAAAATCCTGCTGAAAGTCCTCATTTCTTCCCTCCAAGAGAGCCATCCTTTATAACAAAAAAACCTTTTTAAAAAGAAGATAATATTTTACTTAAAATTTCTGCATCTATATTCATTAGGGAAATTGGTCTATAATTTTCCTTCTTTGTTTTGACTCTTCCTAGTTCAGGTATCAGTACCATATTTGTATCATAAAAAGAATTTGGTAAGACTCTTTCTTTGCTATTTTCCCAGTTTATATAGTATTGGAACTAATTGTTCTTTAAAGGTTTGATAGAATTCACTAGTAAATCCATCTGGCCCTGGGATTTTTTCCTAGGGAGTTCTTCAATGGCTTCTTCAATTTCTTTTTTGAGATAGGGTTATTTAAGTATTTCACCTCCTCTTCTGTTAATCTGGGCAATTTATATTTTTGTAAATATTCATCCATTTCACTAAGATTGTCAAATTTATTGACAGAGAAAGAAAATTATAGACCAATTTCCCTAATGAATATAGATGCAAAAATTTTAAATAAAATATTAGCAAATAGATTACAGCAACTTATCACAAGAATAATACACTATGACCAGGCAGGATTTATACCAGGAATGCAGGGCTGGTTCAATATTAGGAAAACTGTCAGCATAATTGATCATATCAACAACAAAACTAACAGAAACCATATGATTATCTCAATAGATGCAGAAAAAGCTTGTGACAAAATATGACACCCATTCCTATTAAAAACATTAGAGAGGAGAATAATAAGGCTGAGCCAAGATAGCGAAGTAAAAGCAGTGACTTGCTTGAACTCTCCCCCCAAACCCCTCCAAATACCTATAAAAAATGGCTCTAAACAAATTCTAAAGCAGCAGAACCCACAAAAAGACAGAGTGAAACAAATTTCCAGCCAAAAGACAGCCTGGATGGTTGACTGGGAAAGGTATATCACGCCAGGCAGGGAGAGGAGTACAGTTCGGCGAGGGCACGCAGGCTGCAGTGACCCTGGAGCAGAGGGCTGAATCACAGGCAGCTGTGGCAGTTTCTAGACTTCTCAACCCATGAACACCAAAGGCAACTTAGAAGGTCAGTGGGAAAAGTCTGCCCCTGTGGTGAGAGGGGAGCTAGGTCTCAGTCACAAGTCTCGAGTGTGGCCTGGGGCTGCGGCTTTTTCCTGAGCTTCTGGCCCACAGACTGAGGGGGAACCAAGTGGCTGATCAGAGAGGGATTGTAGGGATCTCTTTGCCAGTGCTGAGGCAGGAATCTCTTGCTTTGCCCGTGCTTGGATCTGGGTCACAGTTCTGAGGGGCAGTCCGGGGGCAAGGAGGAACGCTGGTGTGGTGAAGCTTGTTGTGGCTGTGGAGAGGAAACACCTCGCCCCTTATCATACCACCTTGGAAGAACTGAAAATTTTCAGATCCCTAGAATTATCTCTTAAAACACCTGTACAAACCTCTGAAGCTTGGGGCAGTACATTCTCTACATTGGAAGCAGACTTTTACCTTAACAAAGAGTTTAAAACTCAGTAATTGGCCAGGATCATGAGTAAGTAGCGCAAAAAGAGTCAGACTATATTATCTTACTTTGGTGATATAGAAGATCAAAACATACAACCAAAAGAAGACAATGAAGCCAAAGCTCCTACATCCAAAGCCTCCAAGAAAAATATGAATCAGTCCCAGGCCTTGGAAGAGCTCAAAAAGAATTTTGAGAAGCAAGTAAGAGAAGTAGAGGAAAAACTGAGAGTGATGCAAGAAAATCATGAAAAACAAGTCAACAGCTTGCCAAAGGAGAACCAAAAAAATACTGAAGAAAACAACACCTTAAAAAATAGCCTAACCCAAATGGCAAAAGAGGTCCAAAAAGCCAATGAGGAGAAGAATGCCCTAAAAAGCAAAATTGGCCAAATGGAAAAGGAAGTCCAAAAGATTACTGAAGAAAATACTTCCTTAAAAATGAGAATAGAGCAATTGGAAGCTAGTGACTTTATGAGAAATCAAGACACTGTAAAACAAATCCAAAAGAATGAAAAATTAGAAAACAATGTGAACTATCTCATTGGAAAAACAACTGACCTGGAAAAGAGATCCAGGAGAGAGAATTTAAATATTATTGGACTATCTGAAAGCCATGATCAAAAAAAAGAGCCTAGACATCATCTTTCAAGAAATTATCCAGGAAAAGTGTCCTGATATTTCAGAACCAGAGGGCAAAATAGAAATGGAAAGAATCCACTGATCTACTCCTGAAAGAGATCCCCAAAGGAAAACTCCTAGGAAAATTGTACTCAAATTCCAGAGTTCCCAAGTCAAGGAGAAAATATTACAAGCAGTTAGAAAGAAATCATTCAAGTGTTGTAGAAACACAATCAGGATAACACAAGATTTAGCAGCTTCTACATTAAGGGACTGCAGGGCATGGAATATAATATTCCAGAGAGCAAAGGAGATAGGATTACAACAAATAATCACCTATCCAGTAAAATAGAATATAAACCTTCAGGGGAAAACATGGTCATTCAGTGAAATAGAGGACTTTCAAGCATTCTTGATGAAAAGACCAGAGCTGAATAGAAAATTTGATTTTCAAATACAAGACTCAAGTGGAACATGAAGAGGTAAACAGGAAAGAGAAAATCATAAGAGACTTATTAAGGTTGAACTGTTTACATTCCTGCATGGAAAGATGATATTTGTAACTCATAAGACCTTTGTCAGCATTAGGGTAGTTGGAGGGAAAAAAATTATAGGTTGGATATATAGATAGATAGATAGATAGATAGATAGATAGATAGATAGATAGATAGATAGATAGATAGATAGATAGATAGGTAGAGAGCACAGGGTGAGTTGAAGATGAAGGGGTCATATCTGGAGAATAAAATTAAGGGGTGAGAGAGGATTATACTAGAAGAAGGAGAAAGGGAGAGGTAGAACAAGGTAAATTATCTCACAAAAAAGAAACAGAAAAGAAAAGGCTCTTATAGTAGAGGGGAAATGGGGGAAGGTGAGAGGAAATGAGTGAATCTTATTCTCATAGGATTTGACTTAAGGAGGGTATAACATACACACTCAATTGGGTATGGAAATCTGTCTTACCCTACAGGAAAATAGGAGGGGAAGGAGACAAGAGAGTAGGGGGATGATAGAGAGGAGGGCAGATTGGGAAAGGGGGTAATCAGAAGCAAATACTTCTGAGGAGGGACAGGGTCAAAAGAAAGAATAGAATAAATGGGGGGTGCGATAAGATTAAGGGAAATAGAGTTAGTTTTTCATAGCATGTCTACTATGGAAGTATTTTGCATAAATGCACATATATAACCTATATTTAGTTGCTTGCCTGATCAATGAGGGTGGGTGGGGAAGGAGGGAGAAAATTTGGAACCCAAAGTTTTAAAAACACATGTCTAAAAAAAGTTTTCCTATGCAACTGGGAAATAAGAAATACAGGAAATGGGGTACAGAAATCCATCCTGCCCTACGGGAAAACTGAAGGGGAAGGAGATAAGAGAAGGGGGGAAGAAATAGAAGGGAAGGCAGACTAGGGGAAGGGGTATTCAGAATGCAAGCCACCTTGGGGTGGGGGGAGGGGAGAGATGGGGTGAAAATTCGGAACTAAAAATCTTGTGGAAGTAAATGTTGAAAACAAAAAAATAAATAAAAATTACCATAAAAAAATAAAAAACAAAAACCAAAAAAAGAAAAAAAAAACACTAGAGAGCATAGGAATAAATGGAGTCTTCCTTAAAATAACAAGTAGCATCTACCTAAAACTTTCAGCAAGCATCATATGTAATAGGGACAAGCTAGAAGAATTTCCAGTAAGATTAGGAGTGAAACAAGGATGTCCATTATCACCACTGTTGTTCAATATCTACTGGAAACATTAGCTTTATCAATAAGAGAAGAAAAAGAAATTGAAGGTATTGGAATAGGCAAAGAAGAAACAAAGCTATCACTCTTTGAATATGATATGATGATATACTTAGAGAATCCCAGAGAATCAAGTAAAAAAACTACTTGAAATAATAAACAACTTTAGCAAAGTTGCAGGCTATAAAATAAACCCGCATAAATCATTGGCATTTCTATATATTACCAACAAAGCCAAACAGCAAGACATAGAAAGAGAAATTCCATTTAAATTTACCGTAGACATTATAAAATATTTAGGAGTCTACCTACCAAAACAAACCCAGGAATGATATGAACACAATTACAAAACACTTTCCACACAAATAAAGTCAGATATAAATAATTGGAAAAATATCAGTTGCTCATGGGTAGGCCAAGCTAAAAGAAATGCAGGGGAAGGTGGCCTCGCTGTTTCAGATCTTAAATTGTATTATAAAGCAGCAATCATCAAAACTACTTGGTACTGCCTAAGAAATAGAGTGGTGGATCAGTGAAATAGGTTAACTATGCAAGACACAACAGTCAAATGACTATAGTAATCTACTATTTGATAAACCCAAAGACCACAGCTTCTGGGATAAAAACTCACTATTTGACAAAAACTGCTGGGAAACCTGGAAAAGAGTATGGCAGAAACTAAGCAGAGACCAAAATCTCATACCATATACCAAAATAAAGTCAAAATGGCTTCAAGATTTAGATATAAAGGCTGATACTATAAGCAAACTGAGAGAGCAAGGAAAGTTCACCTGTCAGATTTATGGAAAACAGAAGAATTCATAACCAAGCAGGAGATAAAGAACATTACCAAATGCAAAATGTATAATTTTGATTACATTAAATTGAAAAGTTTTTGCACAAACAAAGCCAATGCAACCAAGATTAGAAGGAAAGTAGAAAATTGGGAAAGAACTTTTTCAACCAGTGTCTCTGATAAGGGCCTCATTTCTAAAATATATAGAGAATTAAGTCAAATTTATAAGAATACAAGTCATTCCCCAATTGACAAATGGTCAAAGGAAATGAACACGTTGTTTTCAGATGAAGAAATTAAAGCCATCTCTAGTCATATAAAAACATGCTCTAAATCACTATTCATTAGAGAAATGCAAATCAAAACAACTTTGAGGTACTACATGACACCTGTAACATTGGCCAACATGACAAAATAGGAAAATGATAAATATTGGAGAAGATGTGGGAAAATTGGAACACTAATGCATTGTTGGTGGAGTTGTGAAATGATCCAACCATTTTGGAGAGTAATTTGGAACTACACCCACAGGGCTACAAAAATTTAACCCAGCAACAGCACTTATAGGGCAGTATCCCAAAGAGATCATACAAATGGGAAAAGGACCCACATATACAAAAATATTTATAGCAGCTCCTTTTGTGGTGGCAAAGAATTGGAAACTAGGGGATGTACATCAATCAGGGAATGGCTGAACAAGTTGTGGTATATGAATGTAATGAAATACTATTGTGCTATAAGAAATGATGAGCAGGTGGACTTCAGAACAACCTGGAAAGACTTGTATGGACTGATGCTGAGTGAAATGAGCAGAATCAGGAGAACCTTGTACACAGTAACAGCCACATTGTGCGATGACTAATGTTAATAAACTCAGCCCTTCTCAGCAATGCAAGGATCTAAGACATCTCCAAAAGTCATGATGGAAAATGCTATCTACATCCAAAGAAAGAACTATGGAGTTTGAATGCAAATCGAAGCATACTATTTGCTCTTTTTTTCTGTTTTGTTTTGTTTCCTCTTTCTGGTGGTTCCTCCTATTGGTTCTAATTCTTCCTTACATGTTTAATGTGAAAATACGTTTAATAGGAACATATCTATCTACCTATCTATACATATATATATATATATATATGTGTATGATATATATCAGATAGGAATGTGTGTGTGTGTGTGTGTGTGTGTGTGTATTCTATATCAGATTGCGTGCCATCTTGGGGAGGTATGGAGAGAAAAATTTAAAACTCAAAAGCTCATGAAGTGATTGTTGATAAATCAAAATAAATTAATAAAAAAGAAGGTAAAAATTCAGCAAAACTGATCAATATATAGGAAAAAAATCAAGCATGATGTAGTGTTCTACTTTCATTGATAACTCCTACTCTTCAGAGGTGGGAGAGGTATCTTCTTCTCTTTCTTCTTTGGGGCTAAGCTAGTTCTCTATCATTTCACAACATTCATTTTATGTTTTTTCATGGTTGTTCTTTGCCTTTACATTGTTTTTTTTTTTAATTTTTGGTGAGGCAATCGGGGTTAAGTGACTTGCCCAAGGTCACACAGCTAGTATGTGTCAAGTGTTTGGTCTGAGGCCAGATTTGAACTCAGGTCCTCCTGACTTCAGGGCCGGTGCTATATCCACTGCACCACCTAGCTGCCCCTTCCCTTTACATTGTTACAGTCACTGGGTATATATTATTTGTCTGGTTCTGTTTATTTAACTTTGCATCAATTCACGCAAGTCTTTCCCGGCATCTCTGTATTCTCATCATGGTTGTTGTCTCATAGCATAGTAATATATCCCATTGTAGTCATGTATCACAATTTGTTTAGCCATTCCTCAACTGATGAGCACCTACGTCATCTTCCTTTCCTTGTTACTACAAAAAAAAATCCTGCTATAAGGATTTGTCAGTAATCTCCTTGATAAATATTTCAAAAGCAAGTCACAGCTAAAAAATAGGGGCAATCTGGTAAAACATACAAAGATAATACCAGAGAAATAGTATAGAAAAGGGAGCTCAAACCTGGTACTTCAGAAACTTAAAAAAAAACAAGGATAAATGAATAAATAAGGTAAAATTTTTAAATAAGATAAAGCAAGTAAACAGGAAAAGGGTGGGGTAGGAGAAAAATGCCTACAAGACTAGATAGCATCAAAGTAGAACTAATGACAGAGATAAAATACTGACTTAAAGGGGAAAAAAAAAGAAAACAAACAGAGGAAAGCACAAACCAAACAATTAGAGTGTTAAATGTGGATGGATAAAATAATCTAATAAAACAGAAGAGATTGGCAGAACAGATAAGAAAACAAAACCTATCTTTGTACAAAGAATGGCATCTAAAAATAAAGAAACATGCAGAATGAATACCTGAGGCTGGAATAGAATTTATTGTACATTGTGTAAATTCCACAAAAGCAAAATTTGCAATTAAACTATTAGACAAAGCAAATATAAAAAATTCACAACATCAAAAGAGATACACAAAGAAACATCATCGAAGGAACACAGACAATGTATCAGTGTGAAAACTAAATATATGCACTAAATGGCATAATATCTAAATCAATAAAGGAAAAGTTAACTGAATTGAAAAAAGGCATAGATAATAATATAATAATTGCAAGGGATCTTAATATGCCTCATTCAGAGACAGACAAATCTAACCCAAAGATTTTTTAAGAAGGGAAAATACAGAGTTGACAGAGAATTTAGAACTGTTAGACTTAAGGCATCTTCTTTGACCAACCCCACATTCTGCCAAGAGAGAGAAAGAGAGAAAGAGAGAGAGAGAGAGAGAGAGA
>NW_020954548.1:13931740-13991191 GCF_900497805.2 Vombatus ursinus
AGAAGAAGAAGAAGAAGAAGAAGAAGAAGAAGAGGAAGAGAAGGAGAAAAAGGAAGGAAGGAAGGAAGGAAAAAAGAAAGTAAAGGAAGGAAGAAAGAAAGGAAGAAAGAAAGGAAGGAAGGAAGGAAGAAAAAGAAAGAAAGAAAGAAAGAAAGAAAGAAAGATCTTTTCTTTTCTTTCTTTCTTCTTCCACCCCTCCATCTCACACTCTTCTTTAATCTTAATCTTCCCAACCTCTGGAGTGGTCTTTTTGTTTGCCAAAGCCAACCCCTCTGTATGCAGCCTTAATCTCATATCCTCTCCCCCCCCTTTTTTTTTTTTTAGCAGATTGCCCCCATTCTCTCATATCTGTTCGATGTTTCCCCCTCTACTCGCTCTTCCAGATGCCTACAAATATGGCTATGTCTCCTCCATCCTTAAAAAAAAAAGCATCACTAGATCCCACCATGCATACCAGTTGCTGTCCTTCACTACTCCTACCATCCTCAACTAAATTCCTTGAGAATGTCATTTATAATAGGTGCCTCCACTTCCTCTTTCCTTACTCTTATAAACCTTCAGCAATCTGACTTCATTGTTCAAATAAAACTGTTTTCACCAAAGTTATCAATGTTGTTTTTTTTAACTGCCAAATCTAATGGCCTCCTCTTGATTTTCATCCTTCTCAACTTCTCTATGGCATCTAACACTGTTGTTCACTTTCTCTTCCTGGACATCATCTCCTGTCTTGGTTTTCATTATTCTCCTCTCTTCTGGTTCTCCTCCTACCAATGTGACAGCTGCTTTTCAGTCTATTTTGCTGACTCTTCATCTGTGTTGTTCTGGGACCTCTTCCCTATCTTCTAGAGTACCTCACTTGGATATCTCATCAGTTAATATGGATGCAATTACTGTCTCTGTGGACATGATTCCAAGATCTATACATTCTGCGCTAGGTCCAGCCCTTCCCTTCTCCTGAGCTCCATTTTCACTGACCAACTGACTTACGCATGTCTCAAACTGGATCTACAATAGGCATCTAAATTCAATACATTCGAAACTAAACTCATTATCTTTTCTCCAAAATCCTCCCAATTCTTCTAAGTGTCCCTATTACTACCAAGGGCAAAATCATTCTTGTAGTCATTCAGGTTCATTACCTCAGTGTCATTCTTGACTCCTCTCTCTCACTGAACCTACTTATCTAATCAATTAGTAAATTTTGTTGTTTATAATTCTACAATATCTCTGATTGCATTCTTTTTTTTCCACCACAGTTCAAACACTTCTCATCTTTTGTCTGAATTACTGCAAAAACTTCCTATCTGGTTTCGCTACCTCAACTCTCTCCCCATTCCAGTCCATACCTCACTTAGCTGCCAAAGTAATTTTTCTAATGCATAGATCTAACCATGTCATTCTTCCATACAATAAACTCCAGTGACTCTCAATTACTTCCGGGATTAAATCTAAAATCTTCTTTTCAGTATTTAAAGCTCTTTGTAACTTGCCCTACCCCTTTGTTCCTACCCCTCATACACTTTACTACACTAGACACAATATCCAATTCAAACATATTGAGCTAGTTGGTGCTCCTCACACACAACACAGATCTGTGCTTTTGCACTCGCTATCCTCCCAAACCTGGGAAGGTCTACCTACTCACTCAGCTTCTTAGTCTCCCTGGCTTCCTTTAAGCCTTAGTTCAAATCTCACCTTCTGCAGAAGGCCTTTTACATTCTCCCCCATTCACCCCACCCCACCCCCAGCTGCCATCCCCTTTAAAAGTTACTTTCCATCTACTCTATTTATTTTGCATGTAATGAGTTATCTTTCATTACTGGAATGTGAATTCCTTGAAAGCAGAGATTGTTTTTGCTCTTCTTTGTATCCCCAGGGCTTAGAATAAGATTGGCAATATAGTAAGCATGTTTAATGACTGATTGATAAACATATTTCTTGGCATCTATGGTACCTTGGCAAAAATAGACCATAGGACACAGAAAAATTATAAACAAATTTTAAAATCAGAAACAGTAAATATATGATTCATATACCATAATACAAAAATAATAATTAATTAAAACATGGAAAATAAGCAAAATATAGACCTAAAAAGATATTTAATAATGATATCTCAAATAATGAGATAGTCAAAGAACAAATCATGGGCACACTTAACTGTGTAAAAAACAATTCTAACAATGCAACAAAATACCAAAATTTCTTATATGCAATTACAGCAGTTTTCCAGCTAAATCAGAAAAAAAAATTATCTTTAAGAACACAAAACACAAAAGTATTAATGAACTAAGTATGAAATTTTAAAAATTAGAAAATAAAAAATAAATACCCCAAAAGAAGCACAAAAGAAATCTTGAAGATTAGACAAGAGATAAAATGCATATCAAAAATACTAGAGAAATCATAAATAAAACTAAAATAAGAAAGATCATTAGAACCTACTATCCATTAGCAGTCCTATAATAATTATCATTTACTTAGGGCTTTAAAGTTTGCAAAGTAATTCAAATATGTTATCTCATTTGAACCTAACAATCATGAGATAGGTGCTATTAGTATCCCCACTTTACAGACGAGGAAACTGAGGCCAAGAGGTTAAGTGATTTGCCCTGGGTCACACAGCTAGTAAGTGTCTGAGGAAGGATTTGAACACAGGTCTTCCTGACATCAAGTCCAGCAATCTATCCACTATGCCAAGATGCTTCACAATACCTAAACCAGGGAAAGATAAAGCAAAGAAAGAGAACTAAAGACCAATGTCACTAATTAGTATTGATACATTTTGATATTAATTATTGGTATTGATAATGATTTGATATTAATATTGATAAATAAAATCCTAGCAAAAAGAGTTTGTCAATATAGTTTTAAAATTAGTCATTATGACTTCAGGTACTCCAGGCATGGAGGAATACAATTCATGCAAATGCATAGAATTTGTAAAAGAAGGAACAGAATATAAGTGGATGGGGAGGAGTGGGTAGGGGTGGGGATAAAAGCAGGCCAATTTGAGTAGAATGGAGAGTGCTTAAAGGGGAGTAACACTAAATAATAGGTAAGTGGACTAGATTATACATGGTTTTAAATTCCAAGCTGAGTTGTTTGTATTTTATTGTAGAGGCAATAGGAAGCCATTGAGGCTCTTTATTTACTTTTTAAACTACCTACCAAATCTGCTAATGTTTTATCCAACTGTGTCTAGTACTTACTTGAAAACCCTTATGATTACAATTGGAAAGGAAACGCTTAGATGATGTAATAGCGATTTTTATTAAGCAGATCTATGTCATTTCTCTAATCAATAAACTCCAAAGACTCTCTATTGCCTCCAGGATTAAAATATAAATTCCTCTTTTTAGCCTCTAAAAACCTTTACCACCCTGGCCACACTATCTTTCATACCACACTCTACATTATTGCCCCTTCCTGTACTCCTGTACTTTCTCTAACTTGGCCAAAATTAAAGTCTCTGTGCTCCTCAAAGAGCATTCCATTCTCTTCAGTTCTTGTCTTTTTTCTGTCTATTGTCCATGCAGGAACACACAGCCACTTTATTTCAGACTCATAAAATTCCTCTACAATACCTCAGTCAATACCTGACTAAAAATACAGAGAATATAAGATTTCACTATATATATACATATATATAACTTGCTAATTTTTTTTACTTTGACTTCTTAGAGCAAAATAAAACTTTCAAGACTCTCTTCAAATATTATGTCTTAGCCATATATCAAAATGATTTAAGGCTTCTTTTAAGAAATAACCTTGACAATCCCTGGACCAAAAACATCAATTATTGCATAAAACTTGGAGACAAACACTCCTCAAAGGTTTTTGACATTGTCATGGAAATTCTATATAGATTTCAGATTGAAGAGGGAATCTCTTATAGATGAGGAGGTCTTCAAGGTGGCTCCTACTTACAGTGAACAGAAAACTGTTTTGCATCAAGTCCTGGAATATCACAGAGCCTACTTGAAAAATATACCTTAACCATCCAAACAGGAAAAATCAAGAAGAATGTCATGTCAGTAGTCAAAGAGTAAGTCCTTGAATGAAGAAATGTGATCTATCAAAAAACATTAAAAAATGCTCAAAATTTCTAATAATGAGAGAATGGGTGAGGGAATAGACTTTTGATTTCACTGGTTTGGAGAACTCTGATTTGGAGAAATTTCCTTATCAAATGCAGGTTGGAAGTCTTAAGAGTTGCCTAATGCATGGAGAAATTAATAAATTTATTTTTTATCTATCTATCTATATCTATATATATATATATATATATGTATATACACATATATATAATTTTTTCCCTCCAACTACCCTAATACTGACAAAGGTTTCATGAGTTATAAATATCATCTATTCATACAGGGAATGTAAACAGTTCAACCTTAGTAAGTCTCTCATTATTTTCTCTTTCCTGTTTACCTCTTCATGTTCTGTTGGAGTCTTCTATTTTAAAATCAAATTTTCTATTCAGGTCTGGTCTTTTCATCAAAAAAATGCTTGAAAGTCCTCTATTTCACTGAATGACTATGTTTTCCCCTGAAGGATTACACTCAGTTTTGCTGGGTAGGTGATTATTGGTTGTAATCCTAGATCCTTTGCCCTCCAGAATATTATATTCCATGCCTTGCAGTCCCTTAATGTAGAAGCTGCTAAATCTTGCGTTATCCTGATTGTGTTTCCACAATACTTGAATTTTTTCTTTCTGGCTGCTTGTAATATTTTCTCCTTGACCTGGGAACTCTGGAATTTGGCTACAATATTCCTAGGAGTTTTCCTTTGGGGATCTCTTACAGGAAGCAATTGGTGGATTCTTTCCATTTCTATTTTGCCCTCTGGTTCTAAAATATCAGGACACTTTTCCTGGATAATTTCTTGAAAGATGATGTCTAGGCTCTTTTTTTGATCATGGCTTTCAGATAGTCCAATAATTTTTAAATTCTCTCTCCTGGATCTATTTTCCAGGTCAATTGATTTTCCAATGAGAGAGTTCATATTGTTTTCTAAATTTTCATTCTTTTGGATTTGTTTTACAGTGTCTTGATTTCTCAAAGTCACTAGCTTCCAATTGCTCTATTCTAATTTTTAAGGAAGTATTTTCTTCAGTAATCTTTTGGACTTCCTTTTCTATTTGGCCAATTTTGCTTTTTAGGGCATTCTTCTCCTCATTGGCTTTTTGGACCTCTTTTGCCATTTGGGTTAGGCTATTTTTTAAGGTGTTGTTTTCTTCAGTATTTTTTTGGTTCTCCTTTAGCAAGCTGTTGACTTGTTTTTCATGATTTTCTTGCATCACTCTCATTTCTCTTCCCAATTTTTCCTCTACTTCTCTTACTTGCTTTTCAAAATCCCTTTTGAGCTCTTCCAAGGCCTGGGACTGATTCACATTTTTCTTGGCAGCTTTGGATGTAGGAGCTTTGAGTTTGTTGTCTTCTTCTGGTTGTATGTTTTGATCTTCTTTGTTACCAAAAAAAAGATTCTATGGTCTGACACTTCTTTTGAGGTTTGCTCATGATCCCAGCCAATTAGTTGAGTTATAAACTCTTTATTAAGGTAGAGGTCTGATTCCAATGTGGAGAATGTACTGTCCCAAGCTTTGGGGGTTTGTACAGTTGTTTTCAGAGATACTTTTAGAGACCTGTAAATTTTCAGTTCTTCCAAGGTGGTATGATAAGGAGCGAGGTGTTTACTCCTTTCCTGGCCTGTGCTCTGGTCTATGAGTGACCACAAGCCCTCTTTTTCTGTCTTGGAACTGTGAAGAGGATTTCTTCTTCACCGCCCTAATAAGCTCCACCAAGCCAGTGCTCCTCCTCACCCCAGGACCGCCACCCAGAACTGTGACCCAGATCGAAGCATGGGCAAAGCAAGAGATTTCTGCCTCAGCACTGGCAAAGAGATCCCTGCAATCCCCCTTTGATCAGTCACTCAATTCCTCCTCAGTCTCTAGGCCAGAAGCTCAGGAGGCAGCCGGCACCCCAGGGCTGCACTCGAGAATGGGGGCTGAGACCTAGCTTCTCTCTCACTACAGAAACAGACTTTTCCCACTGACCTTCTAAGTTGTCTTTGGCGTTCATGGGTTAAGAAATCTGGAAACCTCCACAGCTGCCTATGATTCAGTCCCCTGAGGCCTGCTCCAGGTTTGCTGTGCCTTGCACATCCATGCTGAACCACATTCCTCTCCCAGTCCAGTGCAATAGACCTTTCCAATCAACCATCTAGGTTGTCTTGGGCTGGAAATTTGTTTCACTCTGTCTTTTTGTGAGTTGTGCTTGAGATTAATATATTTATTAAGAGTCGCAAAGCCAGTATTTCACAGACAGCTACGGTGGGGTCACTTTGAAGTGAAAATTAAAGAGAAATGCAAAATAAAACAATTTTGAGGTTCTACCTTAGACCCATCCTACTGGCAAAGATGACAAATGCAGAAAAAGGCAATTATTGGAAGAACTATGGAAAGGCAGGCATACTGACACACTATCAGTTGAACTGTGAATTATTCTCATCATTCTGCAAAGAAATTTAGAACTATGTCCAAAAAGTCATTAGACTGTATATATGCATCCTGGGCCGTCTCCAGTCACCCTGATCGATATCTGGCGGCTGGATCCGGATGGATCTAGAGGAGAAAATGAGGATGGTGATTTTGCACAGCCCTCCCTTACTCAAATCAAATTAAATTGCAAGTCACGTCATCATCTCCCTGACATCATGGTCCTCTTCGAGACGAAGGACAAACCACAAGACTGTATGTATCCTTTGACCCAATCAAGCAATGAGCATTTATTAAGCACCTAATATATGCTGAGCACCAGGCTAGGGGCTAGAATACAAAGAAACAGCACTTCCTCTCAAGGTGCTTACATTCTAATGCTAATGGTGCTAATATCTAATAAAGATATACATAGACAGGTTTTATACACACACACACACACATATATGTGTGTGTACATATACATATATATGTGTGTGTATATATTATATATATATGTATATATACACACACATATATATAGGTTCCTAGGGTCATAGAGCTATTAGGGACCTCAGAGGCCAGATAATCAAATGCCAGGGAGATTAAACAACTTGTCCAAGGTCACAGAGGTAGTAAGCATTCCAGAAGTGGATTTTGAACCTATGTCCTCTGACTTCAGAGCTAGATCTCTTTCCACTATATCATGTTACCTTTTTTATAGTATATTCAAAGTAGGTACAAGATAATCTTAGAGGGGATAGCACTGGCTACTGTAAATCAACCAGCAATGCTACAAGTTGGCATATATCCTAAGAAGGTCAAAGACTAAGAAAAAAAACTCTCTCCTTTTAGCAACACTTTTTATTACATCAAAGAACTGGAAACAAAATAGGCGCCCATCAGCTGTAGCATATGAATATATTGCAAAATTAATGCACCAAGAAGAGACAAATATTTTAGAGTTAAAATGTCTCGGACTCTAGCTCAGGACCTAGAGGGCCACATGTGACTTGCATTTAGACAGATAGTAAGCCCAGAATTAATCAGGGGGAGGATAATAGGCTAAAGTGCCTTCAGGGTATTACAAGGTTCTTTTAATGACACCAATCATCCCCCAGAACCAGAGGGTTATCTTTTTTATTATCACTGTTCTTCCAGTATTGCATGACTGGATGTCTCTGAAGAAAAAAAGATTATACAAAAAGCAATGAACAGGTTCATGGTAGATGTCATCAGGCTACATGGTTTGATAAATAAGGAACTTAAGAATTAGAACAAAGGATGCTGTCAAGAAAAATGTATGATTAACAAAGAAAATGGGTTGATCACTTGGCAAAGGCTAAGAATAATAGGTGGACACCTCAAGTATTTCATTTGATCCATTTGATAATAGGGGAAAGTAATAAAGTCTTCTTATATGAGGTAGACTCCCTGTGGCAAATTCTTGTGAGGACACATAACAAGAGCTACATAATATGGGCAAGCATGGAAATATTGTGACTTCTTTGGAGAGAATATCCACATTGTTCAGATGCATTAGAGTATTTTTGAGTACCATGGACAAGATTCAGTGCTATTGCTGGGAATACCAAAAAAGATTCATATAAGCATTTAAGTAAATCACAATCTCCTTGGGGATGGGAGGAATGGGGTGAGGGATAATAAGATATGCATTCAAATAAATATAAAACATAGTAGGACATAATAAGGACAAGTGAGAAGTCTAATATAAAAAATTTCAGGACCAGTTGCTTTAGTATGAAGAATCAGCATGCTTCAAAAGAAAGTAGATTAGAGTTGGGTACTGAAGGAAGAGTATTTCAACAAGTAGAGAGGTGAAAGATGAAAATTCTAGGCATGGGTACAGAAGATGTGGGAGACTGGATGATAAAGTAAGTGAACAGCTAGGAATTCACGCTGTTAGCACTTCTAAACAAAACCACTTGATCCTTTACCTCCTTGCTATCATCTCATCTCTCTTGAGCTCCACTCCCACATTACCAACAGACTTCTGGACCTCTCTCCCTGAAAGTCCCATAGGTATCTCAAGTTCAACATGTCCAAATCAGAACTCATTATCCTCTTCTTAAGCTTGTTCATCCAGACTTACTCATTTCTGTTGAGATCACCAGGCTCCTAGTCACTTAAGTTTACAACTTCACAGATATCTTCAACACTTCTTCACACCCACTCCCACTTGTGATCAGTTGCTAAGTCTCATCAAATCTTTCATAACATCTCCTGTATCCCTTTGCTTCTCTTGACTCAAAAAGTTACTAGCCTAGTTCAGCTTCTCATCATCCTTCAGCTGAACTACTACAATATAAACTTTTAATTGGTCTCCCTGATTCTAGTCTCTCACATCTCCAATATAACCTCCACAAAACTGCAAAAATAACTTAGCAGGTATAGACTATCTCCCATTCTCAAGAATCTTCAGTGGCTCCCTACTGAGAAGAGAAAATTCTAAACCCAGGGATGGGTAACCTGCAGCCTCGAGCCTACATGTGGCCTTCTAAGTCCTCAAGTACATAACAAATCCCCTTATGAAGTTTGGATTCAATCAAAGGGCTGCACTTGAGAACCAAGAGGGCCACATGTGGCCTCAAGGCCACAGGTTCCCCACCCCTGTACCCTTCAGCTTGGCATTTACAGTTCCTAACAGTCTGGCTCCCAGACACCTCTCCAGATATTTTACATTATTGCTCTTCACATATTCTATTATCTATACAAATTGATCCCACAAAGTAAACATTTCATTTTCCAGTTCCTTTTCTAGAATGCACCCACTCTTCACCCTCATCTCTTAGATTATCAGCTCAGTTACTACCTTCTACAACCGGGGTTTCTTAATCCACAGTTCATGGAGTCCATGGATAATAGCTGCCATTTATATGGCACTTTAACGCTTGCAAATCACTTTATATAAATTATCTTATTTAGTTCTCAGAACAACTCTGATAGGTACTATTATTATCTTCATTTTATAGGTGAGAAAACTGAGACAGGCACAGGTTGAGTGAGTTGCTGAGAGTTACACAGCTAGTAAATACCTGAGGCCAGATTTGAACTCAGGTTTTCCTAACTTCCAGCACTCTATTCACTGCTGATCCTATTTAATTATGAATGCAGACAACAATCCTCAGTAGTATTAACAATACTTATAACTTTGTCAAAAATAGAATTCCTATTTACATATAACAGGATAGTTGTTGCAGGTATGTCAAAATATTATTTATACCATTACTTATAAGTTATTAGGTCCATTACTGTATCTATTACTATATCACAAATTTTTAAAATGTTTTGATAACTATTTCAAAATAATTGATTTTCTCTACAATCCCACATATTTTACGCATTTAAAAATGTTAAGGCTAGTGTTTTACTTCTAAGATTATCTCCAATTAACCTTGTCTATACCTTATTTATAAAGAGTTGCTTGCACATTGCCTCCCCAATGGAATGTTAACCTCTCCACCACCACCCACCCCCACTCCAGCGCTTAGCACACTAACACAAAGTAAATAGTTAATACATGCTTGATGACCAATTGTTTTTTTTTTCTAAGAAGGGGTCTACAGTCTTTATCAGACTGGAGTCCACAACACAAAAAAAGACTAAGAACCTCTGTACTACAGGAAGCATTTTATGATCCATGTAATTGTTAGTTTTGTCTTCCTCCTCAAATTATATTGTACTTATTCATTTAAATGTACTCCCCAATAGAATATAGCCTCCTTCAAGAGCTTATGCTTGGTCATTTAATTTTTTTCCATTTCATTTTAACAAACTTAAAAAAACATCAACAAGCATGAATATCTGTCCATACAAAGAACAGTAAAAGAGGACTATATATGAAATTCTGACTCTCTACTGCATATTACTCAATTTTTAAAGCAAAATTTCCAATTTAACATATTAGTTCCAAAACTGTCCTGCTTATTCTTATTGTCTTCTGAATATCCATGTATGTTTTTAATGATTCATTGATGCTATTTTCTTTTTTCTTCCTTTGTTTGGGATGGGGGAAGAGGAGAGGGCCCTCTTCCCACTTTTTTCATTATTTCCCTTGAGATTTTTGGCCATTTGTTACTCCACATAAAATTAATTATGTTGGTCTAGCTCTATAAAGCAATTCTTTGGTAGCTTAATTAGTATGGCAAATTAGACTATGGGTGTGAGTTTCTCAAGAAAAACATTCTAGAAAATGTTTTTTCCCCTTTATATACAATGCTTAGTCATACTTAGCACATGGTAGACACCTATTAAATGTTAACAGACTAAGGAAATTAATATAGGTAGTATTGTCATTTTTATTTTATTGGCACAGTTCAACCATGAGCAATTAATATCTTTTCCATTATTTAAATGAATTTAGGTAAGAAATGCTTTGTAGTTGCATTCATAAAATTCTTGCATGCCTTGGTAGCTAGACTACTGGTGTGCATTCTGCAGTTATTTTAAATGGAATTTCTTTTCTATTTCTCCTTCTGGTTTTGTAGGTAAGAGAGGCAGTAAAGTGATGCAGAAGATATAGGGCTAGATCTGAAATCAAGATGACTTGAATTCAAAAACTGCTCCTAGCTGTGGGTCCCTGGGAAAGTTATTTAACTTCTCTCAGGCTCAGTTTCCTCATCTGCAAGGGGGTAGGGGATGATAACATCTACTCCCAGGGTGGTTGTAGAGATAAAATGAAATAATATCTGTAAAGGGATTTGCAAACCTTGAAGCACCGTATAAATGCTATCATTAATATATTTATTTGTATTTCTTTTATATTCTATTGTTTTATTGAACTTTACTGTTGCAACTGATTTGCTCCCTCAATTTCTTTTTCTTCTCTTATTTATATAACGGGCATTTCCAGAATTATAATACTTAGACCATATTTATAAACAGTTAATTTAATCTATAGTCTTGTGCTGCGTCATCTTTACTGTAGTTTCTTAATATTTTCTGATGTCTTGTAGTATTTTCTTCTTTATCTTGGAAGCTCTGGATTTTGTTTACAATACCTATGGGTGTTTTCAATTTGGAATTTCTTTCAGGAGGTAACTGACATATTCTTTCTATTTTCATTTTGCCTTCTGGTTCTACTAGATATGGAAAGGTTTTTTATGATTATTTAAAGATCTCATATTTTCTTGTATATTTTCATGATATTCACTTTGTTCTAATATTTCTTATTGTCTCACAGAATCACTTCTGTTTCTTCCATTCTGTTTTCAGGGAGTTCACTAATTGGCTACAGTTTTCTACCTCCTGTTCTAAGTTACTTATTGTTCTTCATTTATTCCCAATCAAAAACTCTAATTTCATTTTTTATCTCCTGCTTCATTTTTTCCAGGCATTCTTGTTTTTTAATTAATTTATTTATTTTTAGTTTTCAACAATCACTTCCATAGGCTTTTGAGATTTAAATTTTCTCTCCCTCCCTCCCCCTCCCCAAGATAGGGTGCAATCTGATATAGGCTCTACATATACATTCCTATTAAACATATTCCCACATTAGTCATGTTGTAAAGATGAATTAGAACCAATAGAAGGAACCATCAGAAAGAGGAAACAAAACAAAACAGAAAAAAAAGAGCAAATAGTATGCTTCAATTTGCATTCAAACTCCATAGTTCTTTCTCTGGATGTGGATAGCATTTTCCATCATGAGACTTTTGGAGATGTCTTAGATCCTTGCAATGCTGAGAAGAGCTAAGTCTAGTAAAGCTAGTCATCACACAACATGTCTGTTACTGTGTACAATGGTCTCCTAGTTCTGCCCACTTCACTCAGCATCAGTCCATACAAGTCTTTCCAGGTTGTTCTGAAGTCCACCTGCTCATCATTTCTTATAGTACAGTAGTATTCTATAACATTCATACACCACAACTTGTTAAGCCATTCCTCAATTGATGGGCATCCCCTCAATTTCTAATTCTTTGCTACCACAAAAAGAGCTGCTATAAATATTTTTGTACATGTGGGTCTTTTCCCCATTTGTATGATCTCTTTGGGATACTGCCCTATAAGTGCTATTGCTGGGTTAAAGGGTATGCACATTTTTGTAGCCCTGTGGGCGTAGTTCCAAAATGGTTGGATCATTTCACAACTCCACCAACAATGCATTAGTGTTCCAATTTTCTCCCATCTTCTTCAACATTTATCATTTTCCTATTTTGTCATGTTGGCCAATCTGATAGGTGTGATGTGGTACCTCAAAGTTGTTTTGATTTGCTTTTCTCTAATCAATAGTGATTTAGAGCATTTTTACATGACTACAGATAGCTTTAATTTCTTCATCTGAAAACAGCCTGTTCATATCCTCTGACCAGTTATCAATTGGGGAATAACTTGTATTCTTCTAAATTTGACTTAGTTCTCAATATATTTTAGAAAGGAGGACCTTATCAGAGACACTGGTTGTAAAAATTCTTTTGAAGTTTTCTGCTTCCCTCCTAATCTTGATTTCTTTGGCTTTGTATGTGTAAACATTTTTTCAATTTAATGTTTAATTTCATAATTTTAATTTCATAATGTTCTCTATCTCTTGCTTGGTCATAAATTCTTCTGTTCTCCATAAATCTGACAGGTAAACTACTCCTTGTTCTCCCAGTTTGTTTATAGTATCAGCCTTTATATCTAAATCATGAACCCATTTTGACTTTATTTTAGTATGTGGTGTAAGATTTTGGTCTATATCTAGTTTCTGCCATACTCTTTTTCAGTTTTCCCAGCAGTTTTTGTTAAATAGTGAGTTCTTACCCCAGAAGCTGGGGTCTTTGGGTTTATCAAACAGCAGATTACTATAGTCATTGACTGTTGTGTCTTGCATACTTAACCTATTTCACTGATCCACCACTCTATTTCTTAACCAGCACCAAGTAGTTTTGATGATTGCTGCTTTATGATACAATTTAAGATCTGGAATGGGTAGGCCACCTTCCCTTGCATTTCTTTTCATTAGTTCCCTTGATATTCTGGACCTTTTGTTTTTCCAAATGAATCCTGTTATTTTTTCTAGCTCTATAAAATAATTTTTTAGTAGTTTGATTGGTATGGCACTGAATAAGTACATTAGTTTGGGCAGAATCGTCATTTTTGTTATATTAACTTGGCCTACCCATGAGCAACTGATGTTTTTCCAATTATTTAGATCTGACTTTATTTGTGTGGAATGTGTTTTGTAATTGTGTTCATATAGTTCCTGGATTTGTTTTGGTAGGTAGATTCCTAAATATTTTATGATGTCTACAGTAACTTTAAATGAATTTCTCTTTCTATCTCTTGCTGATGGGCTTTGTTGGTAATATATAGAAATGCCAATGATTTGTGTGGGTTTATTCTATAGCCTGAAACTTTCCTAAACTTGTTTATTATTTCAAGTAGTTTTTTACTTGATTCTCTAGGATTCTCTATGTATGTCATCATATCATCTGCAAAGAGTGATAGCTTTCTTTCTTCTTTGCCTATTCTAATATCTTCAATTTCTTTTTCTTCTCTTATTGATAAAGCTAACATTTTCAGTAGATATTGAACAACAGTGGTGATAATGGACATCCTTGTTTCACCCCTGATCTTACTGGAAATTCTTCTAGCTTGTTCCCATTACATAAGGCTTGCTGAAAGTTTTAGGTAGATGCTACCTATCATTTTAAGGAAGACTCCATTTAATCCTATGCTCTCTAGTGTTTTTAATAGGAATGGGTGTTATATTTTGTCAAAAGCTTTTTCTGCATCTGTTGAGATAATCAGATGGTTTCTGTTAGTTTTGTTGTTGATATGATCAATCATGCTGGTAGTTTTCCTAATATTGAACCAGCCCTGCATTCCTGGTATAAATTCTACCTGGTCATAGTGTATTATTCTTGTGATAAGTTGCTGTAATCTTTTTTGCTAATATTTTATTTACTTTTTTTGCATCTATATTCATTAGGGAAATTGGTCTATAATTTTCTTTCTCTGTTTTGACTCTTCATGGTTTAGGGATGTTTTGTTGCTGCAAGATGTTTCCCAGCCTGAAGCTTTACCTCTTGGAGTTGTGCTTCCTGGAGTTTTGCTGAGGCACTGGGAGACTTGGCTCACAGAGAACACCATGGCCCATGGTGGTTTTCCAAACTGGTTTTCACTGGTTCCCCTGCCTGTACTGAGACACTCAGGGGTCCTGGTGTTGGTGCTTGCCTTCTCCACCACCCTGGAGTTCAGGATCTCCCCCTGGCATGCTGAAGTGGGGCTCTCTGCTAGCTTACTGGGATACCTCCTGTTCTGTACCACTCCCCATCCCCAGAGCAAGAGGGGCCTTTCCCATTAATCTCCCAAGCTTTCTGGGTTACAAGACTGCTGTACCCTCTCTTTCTGCTGGTTAAGCTGTTCCAGGGCTTTTCCCAGGGGTGAAATTTTGTGAGTTTTCAGATGTCAATAAAGGAGGGTAAGAGCGACTTACTTCTTACTCTGCCATCTTGGCTCCAAGAAGAGGAACTCAGGCATTCTTGTAGTCTTTGCAGCCAAGTCATATTTTTCCTTTGAGGTTCTGATTATAGTTGCTGTTGAATTACTCTCTTCTGACTTTACATCTTGAGCTTCCCTTAACCCACCTCTTTTATCACATTTGGTATTTTCTTCCATTGACTCATATTCCTACCCTCAGTTTTTAAATTGGGACTTTGTGCTCAGGCTATTCATTCTGGTATTTCTGGATGGTTAGAATAATCCCAGTTTAGTCCTGACCTTTCTGCAGTCTATAGCATGGACACTGTTACCATTACTTTCCTGAAAGGTACTGCCCTACCTCATGCTTCAATTTCTGGCTTATGTCCCCTTCTCCTGGTGGTTCACATTGAGTTCTGGACCCTCTAAATTACCATTTCCTTCTCTTTGCACAATCCCCCATTAGGAGTAAGTTCCCTTCTTTGCTGTGGCAGATGGTGGAAATCAAGCTGGCCTCAACCTTCCTGAAAGGAACATAGTGTGGGCAGCCCACTGAGGAGCTGGCCTTGCTGTGGTTCTTGGTGCTCCAAGCAACGCATGACCAAGTCCTATATCTCTGAGCACTAACCTGTGAGAAATGATTGTTTACCTTGCTTCTGTACTAACAGGCTAACAGGTAGTTTTGGTCCCTGATTACTGGAGACTGCACTGGCTTGCAACCAGAAGTGCTATGAGGCTCAAATGAGATAGTGGATATAAAGCACTTTGCAAACCATAAAGCACTATAGAAATGACAGTTAATATTTTTTAATCTTCCTGAGCTTTCTTCTATACTTCTGCTGAGCTGTAACAATGTTAATTGAGTAATATAGGGGTGTGTTGACAAATGTTTAACAACCAGGCTCTCCAGAAAGAAAAAGAAAAAAAATATATATATATATATATATATATGATACTTTAAAATTTAAATATGCATTATTAATGTTTTCTAAAGTCTAGATAATCAATGAAATAATAAATCAAGCCCTGGTTTATAGAAATTGCCAATTTCTGAGCTGTAAATGCTCAACTGAAAATTTATTAATTAACCCTCTCAAACTGATTAGAGATCATTCCAACACACTGCTGTTTACAACTCATACTTCCCCTTCCCCAAATACCCAGAGTGTTCAGAGTGCCAGAAGCTTCAGGCTTATTTAACAGTACTAATACTAACTTCCCTAGTACAACCCAAACCCAGCCTCTGCCAGTTTCTTTTCGTGGAGTTCTGGATTAAATGGAAGGGTATGCTTCTATTTACCATTCTTTTCTCTGAAGTCCTTTTTACCTAATTCTGGGATTTGTATAAGAGAGCAAGACTTTTCATGATGCCATCTTAACTAGTTTCACCTGATCTTTCTCACCTCAACACTGTACCTTCTACATAGCAGGTACTTAATAGGTTCTCTCTTAATTTAATTTAGAATGTATGTCAGAAAAAATGAAATAAATCAGATAGAATAGTAAATTGGTGGCAGATTTGGAGCTAGGTTAAATGTCAGTTGAAGGAGTTTACATTTGATTCATTAGGAAGTCATTGAAGGTTTGAGAGCAAAGAAGTGACACAGAACCAGGAAGAATTGATGTAGAAAGCAGACTAGAAAAGTGGGGATACACTCCTAGATCCCTCCTATAGTCTTTCTGTATATAAGGTCCATCTTGTCTACATTAAGATGCTCAGATTCTTATAATCTAGCCACTGTTCAGATTTTTACAATCTAGCCAATAGCTCATAGGTGCTCAGATTCCTTAAGTGTCTGGCCAATGTGGCGGATCTTTAATAAACCTTGTCTTTGGCTGAAAAAAAAAAAAAAAGAAGAAAAGTAGGCATAATAGAAGTAGAATTAACAAAAATACAAAAGATGATAAAGCTTTACCAAGGGATGTTGGACTTGATGATTCCAAAATAATTTGTAACCTTGGAGAGAAAATTATGTTTGTAGTACAATCTTTCATTTTCAAACAAAAAATGACCAATAAAAATCTTTCAGATGAGTATGTGTTCCAAAATTTTTAAAGGATTTTGGTGAAATCTAGTACATAAAAGTTACAGAGTGACATAGTAAATGACACAGAAAGTATTTATATGATACTTGGATCAAGAGAAATATTGTCCTTGATCTTAAAACAAAAGGAATGTATTACCCATAATATTTAAATTAGATTTTTAAAAATCCTCTTGTATACATTGGGTAATTAGTAATGTATATCATTTTAATTCTGACTGTAAACTACATTTTGGTGAATTATAAGTATTTCAATTCTAAAATGTTGTTATTGCCAAACATACCAATGAATACATTTTTCTTTGCTACTTTACATTTTAATTACCATAAGTTGAAAGCAACTGAAGACAGCTTGCTATCACAGAGTACTGGACTTAAGAGTCATAGAATACCTGCTCACATATTGTCCTTCTAATATTTACTAGATGTGTGACTATGGGGAAGAAATTTAACTTTTCTGAGCCTCAGTTTGCTTATAAGTACAATGAGGATAATGTGCTTTCAGTACTTACTCTCATGGTTGTTGTTCAAAACTCTAATAAAATGATATATTTAAAATATTTTGTAAACTTTAAAGCAATGGTGTCAAACTCAAAAGAAACAGGGGGTTACTAAACCACACATAAGGATTCCTGTGGGACAAACTGACATAGCAGACAACATATTAATATTATCTATGTATTTTTATTTATTTTGTTTAAGATTTCCCAATTACATTTTAATCTGATTTGAACCACACTCAGAAGTGTTATGGGCCACACACAACTTGAAGGTTTCCTGTCTGACACCTCTACTTTAAAATATACTACTATTGTTATTATTATTATTACATATGAGTTTCTATGGGGAAATGATACAATCCAAAATGAATAAAAAATTTTCAAGTGCTTAAATGTATTTCATTTATGTGAAAGCTCTCATTATATCAAATAGATAATAACAGAATTCTTAACTTTTAAAGACTTAAAATAGTGAAAAAGTATATTAAACCTCACCCACTTCTCAGAAGGTACACTTATTTATACTATGTGAAGGTAATTCTACAAAATAAACTGGTTAGAATGGATGGCCTATAAGTGATCTTCTAGCTCTAAGTCTATGATCCATATATTTATTTTAAAATCTTTTTTGTGGACTGTAGAATTTATCTCAACTATTTATTTCTATTATCTCTACCCACGCAGCCAATTTATTAAAACATGTTAGAATTGAGAAGATATGCCATATTGATAATTGGCTGCCATTTTGTTTGAAGATGTAGACTTACAGAAGAGATTAAATTGGGGTGTATCTCCATAACTTTTGTATGTTTGGTCAAAATGAAGCAACTTCATAGAAAAGTATCATGTAACAAAAAGAATAATATGAAATACTAAGCAGTTGATTTGGGACAGAAATCTCATGGCAACAAAGACCTTAATTGATTTGGTCATCTCTTCATCAGTCAAGTTTAACAAGACCTAACTTAGAAACTACCTGAAAATACAGTTTTAAGTCATGTCAAATAAACCTATCTATCTATCTATCTATATCTATATATATATATGCAAAGTCATAAACATGAATTGATATGCCTATGTGAATTATTTTTTAATAAAGAAGATATCATTTATCAAATATATCTATCAGAATGGTATCTCCAATTAATAATCTCTTGTGAGCTCTTCAAGAAAAAGTATATACTAATTATGTTTTAAAATATATAATTAATAATAATTCACCTGCATATAACACTTTAGGGTTTAAACAGAGCTTACTCAATGATCCTATGAGTAATACAAGTAAAATTACCCACATTTTACAGATGAAGAAACTGAAGTTCTGAAATGTTAAGTGACTTGTCTATGATTAAACAATTAGTAAGAATCTAAAATGAGATACAGGGCAGCTACATGGTGCAGTGGATAGAGTGCCAGGCCTGAGTCAGGAAGACTCATCTTCCTGAGTTCAAATCTGGCTTCAGACATTTACAAGCTGTGTGACCCTGGGCAAGTCACTTAACCCTATTTGTCTCAGGTTCCTCATCTACAAAGTGAGTTGGAGAAGGAAATGGCAAACCACTCCAGTATCTCTAGCAAGAAAGCCCTAAATGGGGTAATAAAGAGTCAGATACAATTGAAATAATTGAACAACAAAAGAAAGATTTAAAACCAAGTCTTCTGATTCCAAGTTCAGTACTCTATACGTTATTCCATACTATCTCTCACAATACCAAGATGGAAGGTTGCTTTATTTCCATCAAAAGATTACCTTCTTATTTACAAATGATCTCTATATGCTAAGTAAGAGGGCTACCTAAAAGTGAGTATCCATTAGCAAACAAGTAGATATTTCACACTCATTCATAACAGACTGCAGAAGCCATTGTTATTTACAGGTAAGCTATACTTTAAAATAAATCATATGAATACCAAATTCCATTTTTAGCAACATGTATTTTAGATGTAGCTATTTAATGAATGATAGCTTTAAGTTTTTTTGTTTAAATAGGGGTTTATTTCTTATCTATCTATACACATAATGCTTTAACTTCTCAAGAAGAGACTGTAACACTTGCATCATACCAAAAACTTAAGCCTCTTCTGATATATCTAAATACCTTAGGGTATATAAATGTTCAGCTTATATGTGTTAACTGTGTACATCTGGATAGGAGTCTGGAACAGTAGACGTGCACTAAGTTTGGAATCAAAAGACCTAGATTCACATTCAGGGTTTACCACTTAATACCTTTGTGACCTTGGTAAATCACTCTGTAGACTTCATTTTCTTTGTCTAAAATGAGGGCATAAAATGATCTCTAAAGTTCTCTCCAATTCTAAGGATATAATCCTATAAATCTCATCACTAATCACAAATATATGTGCAGGTATTAATTAATATTTCACCAAGCTTTCTACACAAAGTACATCCACACATCATCTATTAACCAAAAAATAATACACTATACCCTTAGTCAATCCCTACTGGGTTGAAAAGGTAGAACCAATCCCCTAGACAAAACATCCATGGTTAGCCTGAACCCTCATTTGAATGGTTGCAGGACAAAGCAAGTTTGGATGAAAGCTAAAGTATTATAATGGCATGGGCTGAGACAATCTAACTGCAGCCAAATGATGCCAATATATTGTCGCTGAGTTGCCAAGTAACCTGATAACTGTTTTGTTTTGTCTTGTTTTGGTATTTGATTAAGGAAATTATCTAAATGTCAGGACAGTCTGGCTTCTCCAAACATTTACAGTACCTATATTAACTTACCGAGTGGGGAAAAAATTGAATGATGGGTAGGGAGGAAAAAAGCAAGCTAGGGTAAAGCATCTCTCATACTCTATTTTCAGCTATAAATTTGAAAGGGGCAAAAGACAAGATATCACATAGGACTTTCATTCAGATGGGGTACATAAATTGTGACTTGTGCTCTCAATGTACATTTAAAGAGGGATATTGAGGTATTAAAAAACCCAAACCATTAAAGTCACATCTGCTTTGCATAAAAAAAGGAGTCACTACACACTGGCTAACAGAGAAACCACTGCATTGATTCCTGAAACCTATTTGAACATTTTAGTTGTCAAAAACTTCTACATGATTATTTTACATCTCCAAAAGAAAAAAACTGGAAACTTCACTCAAATATGCCACTGGCTGCAAGATATGGGGGCAAAAAGCTTTCGGAACTACAGACAACTATGTCTCAAGAACTGAGATCAAATCCAGCCTCAGACACTTATTAGCTATGTGACTCTGGGAGATCATTTATCCTCTTGTTTGCCTCAGTTTCATCAACTATAAAATGGGGATAAAAGTATCTGTCTTTCAGGGTTATGTAAGGATCAAATGAGATAATATTTGTAAAGCACTTCCTGGCACATAGTAGGCACTTAATAAATGTTTATTGATTGGAGATTGATTAAATTTAAAAAAAAACAGTAAGAAATCAGCCTACTAAAAATACAGGTGGCTATTGATATAACACCATTTTCAGCTATCTGAAATCAATAACTAGCTGAAATAAACATGTGACTTTTTTAGTTTGTCATATACTGCATAGTCAAAAGTTATGCTAATGTGTCAAAAAGAATACAAGTAAAAAATTTTAAAAGTTATACCCATCCTACCAGAATTCTCTTATGAGACAAATGTAGTTTTAATGACAAAACTAGGGGAGGATTAAACACAGGAATACTATAGGTCTATCTTATTAATGGATATCAATTCAAAATTTTTAAACAAAATCCTATCAAGAAAACAACAGTGATTTACCCAAGAAATCATTCATTATGTCCAAACTGGATTTATACCAGAGATGCAAGGACAATTCAAATTAATAAAACAATGATCATAATTAATCGTATAAAAACCAAAGACATCCAAAAACCAAATATTATCTCAATAGATGCAGGAAAAGACACTGACAAAGTACAACACTCATTTGTGCTGAAAACCCTACAAAGTATAGGCACAGAGTCCCTTTTTTTAAACCACAGAAATCATCTATCTAAAACCAAAAAGAAACATCACATGCAATGAGAATATACTAAAAGCTTTTCCAAAAAATATTAGTAAAGCAAAGATGGCCACACTCCTCACTATTATTTGATATAGTTCTAGAAATGCTACCAAAGAAATTAAAGGCTTAAAGATAGGTAAAGAGGATAAATATACATATATATGTGTGTCTCCTTATTTGTTGATTGCAATGGTTTGCTTGGAAAATCCTAGGGAATCAGCAAAGATATGAAGTTATTCAGTTATTTTTCAGTCATGTCTAACTCTTCAAGACTCCATTTTCAGGTTTTCTTGGCAAAGATATTGGACTGGTTTGCCATTTCCATCTCCAAAAGATACTAAAGAAGACCATTAATATCTTCAGTAAAGTTGCAAGCTACAAAAAGCAATTACATTTCTATATAAATAATAACAAAATCCAGGCAATAATAGAAATGGAAATCCCATTCCAAATAACTACAAAATGCATAAAGTATTTGGGGATTAATCTACTAAAGCACACAAAATATTTGCACAGATTCAATTATAAAGTGTTCCTTAAAGAAATAAATAACTTCAATAGCTTGAGGAATATTCACTAGTACTCAGGGCTGGGCTATGCTAATATAATAAATATAAGTTAGTTTGCATTTTTAATGTTATGCCAATCAAATTATCAAATATGCTTCAATAGTGCTTTGTTTTGTTTTTCAAATTACACGTCAAGACAATTTTTAACATTCATTTTTACAAGATTTTCAGTTACAATTTTTTCTCCCTCTCTCCCTGCCCCACCTCCCTTTAAAATGGTGGCAATTTGATACAGTTTATATGTTTGCTATCATGTAAAGCATATTTCCATATTAGTCACAGTTGTGAAAGAAACAGATCAAAAGCGGAAAAAAAAACAGAAAAAAAAATAAAGTAAGTGAAAAAATTATGGTTCAATCTGCATTCAGAGTCCATCATTTCTTAATCTGGAAAAGGAAAGCATTTTCCTTCTTGAGTCCTTTGTACTTGTCTTGGATCTTTGTGTTGCTGAGAAGAGCTGAATCATTCATAGATGATGATCACACAATGTTGCTGATACTGTGTACAATGTTTCCTTGGTTCTGCTCATTTCACTTTGCATCAGTTCATAAAAGCCTTTCCAGATTTTTCTGAAATCTGCCTGTTCATTTCTTATTGCACAATAGTATTTTCCATTGCATTCATATGTCACAGCTTATTCAGCCATTCCCCAATTGATAGGCATCCCTCCATTTCCAATATTTTGCCACCACAAAAAGGGCTGCTATGAATATTTTTGCCCACAGGGGTCCTTTTACCTTTTTTATCATCTCTTTGGAATACAGGACTAATAGTGGTATTGCTGAATCAAAGGGTACGCATAGTTTGGTTGGTCTTTGGGCATAGTTCCAAATTGTTCTCCAGAATTGTTGGATCAGTTCACAACTCCACCAACGATACATTAGTGTCCCAATTTTCCCACATCCCTTCCAACATTTATCATTTTCCTTTTTTGTCATATTAGCCAATCTGATAGGTGTCAGGTGGTACTTCAGAGTTTTTAAATTTACATTTCTTTAATCAAAAGTGATTTAGAGCACTTCTTCATATGTGTATAGATAGCTTTAATTTCTTCATCTGAAAACTGTCTGCTCATATCCTTTGACTATTTATCTATTGTGGAATAGCTTACATTCTTATAAATTTGACTCAATTCTCTATATATTTGAGAAATGAGATCTTTATCAGAGAAACTTGCGATTTCCCAGATTTCTACTTTCCTTCTAATCTTGGTTGCATTGGTTTTCTTTGTGCAAAAGCTTTTTAATTTAAAGAATCGAAATTATCTATTTTACGTTTCATAATGCTCTCTATCTTTTATTTGGTCATGAATCTATAAATCACTTAACTTCTCCTTTAAGCACACACTTGGTGCATATATGTTTAGTATTGATATTAATTCACTGTCTATGGTGCCTTTTAGCAGGATGTAGTTTCCTTTCCTTACCTCTTTTGATTAGATCTATTTTTGCTTTTGCTTTACTGAGATCAGGATTGCTACCCCTGCTCTTTTTTTTTAGCTGAATAGATTTTGCTCCAGTCTCTTACCTTTCCTCTGTGTGTGTTTCTCTGCTTCAAGTATGTTTCTTGTAAACAAGATATTATAGGATTCTGGTTTTGACCCACTCTGCTATCCACTTCCATTTTATGGTAGAGTTCATCCCATTCATGTTCACAGTTATGATTACTGCATATTTCCCTCCATCCTATTTTTCCTCCTGCTTGTCCTCTCTCTCCTTTCACCCTTTCCCTCCTCACCAGTGTTCTGCTTCTGTCTACCACCTCCCCTGATCTGCTCTCCCTTCTGTCAGTCATCCCCCCCACCTTTATTTAATCTCTTCCCCTCCTACATCTCTGTCAGGTAAGATAGATTTCTGTATTCAACTGATTGTGTACATAATTCATTCTTTGAGCCAATACTGATGAGAGTAAGATTCAAGTGATACCCATCATCCACCCTCCCATCTTTCCATCCACTGTAATAGGTTTTTTGTTCCTTTTCATGTGGAATAATTTACCCCATTCTATCTCTCTCTTCCTTCTGCACCTGGTGTACTCCTTTTTCTCATTCCTTAATTATTTTTATGTCATTCCTTCAGATTCACCTTATATCCATACCCTCTGTCTATGTATATTCCTTCTAACTGTACTATTAGTGGTACAATTTTTAAGAATTACAAATATTATCTTTCCATGTAGGGATGTAAACAGTTCAGCTCCATTGAATCCCTTAGGTTTTCTTCTCTCTTTTTACCTTTTTAGGCTTCTCTTGGGTCTTGATATTGGAGATTAAATTTTTTGTTCAATTCCAATCTCCTTATGAAATCTTGAAATCCTTCTATTTCACTGAATAACCACTTTTCGCCTTGAAGTATTACACTTAATTTCACCAAGTAGGTGAATTTGCCTTCCAGTAATATCATGTTCCATGACCTCTGATCTTTCAGTGTTGCAGCTGCTAAATCCTGTGTATTCCTGATTGTGGCTCCCTGATATTTGAATTGTTTCTTTCTGGCCCCTTGCAGTATTTTCTCTTTGTCCTGATAGCACTGTAATTTGACTAGAATGTTCCTTGGAGTTTTTATTTTGGGATCTCTTTCCTAAGATGAGCAATAGATTCTTTCAATGCCTATTTTGTCCTCTGGCTCCACAATATCAGGAAAGTTTTCCTTGATAACTTCTTGCAAGATGGCTGTGCAGTCTTCCTCCTGTTGATTATGGCTTTCAGGTAGTCCAGTGATTCTGACACTGTCTCTCTTGGTTCTATTTTCCAGGTCAGTTGTTTTTCCAGTGAGGTATTTTACATTTTCTTCTATTTTTTTTTCATTCTTCTGAACTTGGGTGATTGATTCTTGATGTGTTATAGAGTCATTAGCTTCCATTTCACCGATTTTAACTTTTAAGGAGTTGTTTTCCTCAGTTAGCTTTTGTACCTCCTTTTCCATTTAGTCAACTGTACTTTTTAAAGAGTTGTTTTCTTCAGTGGATTTTGTATCTCCATTTAGCCAATTCTACTTTTCGAGCAGTTGTTTTCTTTTTCATAATTCTCTTGCATCACTCTCATTTCTTTTCCCAAATTTTCTTCTACCTCTCATACAATTTTTAAGCTAATTTTTAAGCTCATTTTTGAGCTCTTCAAGCACTTCCTGGGCTTGAGACCACTTCCTATTTTTCTTTGGGATTTCACCCATAGGTTGTTTTGACATTTTCCTCTCTTGAGTTTGTGTCTTGATCTTCTCTTTCACCATAGTAACTTTTCTATCATCAGATTTTCTTTTTGGTGGTTTTTGCTCATCTTTTTTTGGCCTTTTTCTTTTCTTTTAAATTTGTGTTCTGCTCCCAGGATGGAAGGAGTGCTGTCTCAGGCTTCTTGTGCCAGGGGATACAGGCCCTGGCTGTTTACCTGGTGCTGCACTGATGTTGCTTTGAGGCCCAAGGGGTATCCTCATGTCTGGCGCTGTACTGAGGGGATGGATTTCTCTGATAAGAGCTCCATTACCCAATGGATACATAGCCAAAGAATATGAACAATTCTCAAAATAAGATCTATAACTTATAACATGAAAGAATATTCTAAATCATCAAAAATAGGGGAAATGTACATTAAAACAACTTCATACAAAACAAACTGACAAAGATGGAAAAAGAAGGAAATAGTTAAGGTTGGAGGGAATGTGGGAAGAAAAACAAGGCACATTGGTGTATTTTAATGGAACTGTGAATTGGTGTAATCATTTTGGAAAGAAATCTGGAATTAAAATAAAGAAAGGAAAAAGGCTATACTCATTGATCCAGAGATTTCATTATTAAGCTAATACTTTAAGGAGATCATTGATAAAAAGAGAGTGCCTATATAAATCAAAATAATTATAGCAACTTCTTGTGATAGCAAAGAATTGGAAACAAAGTAGATGTTCTTCAATTGGGAAATGTCTAAATAAATCGTGGTGTATGAATGTAATTAAATATTGATGTGCACTAAGAAATTATGAATGTGAGGAATATAGAGAAGTATGAAAAGATCTATATGAACTGATGCAGAATGAAGGAGAGCCAAGAAAACAATATACACAATTACTACAACAACATAAACAGAAAGAACAACCAAACACACACACACACAGAAATCAAAAGTGAATGTTGCGAAATTATAAAGAACAAACATGACTTGAAAGAAGAGATATGATATGGCAGCTAGGTGGCACAGTGGATAGAGCACTGGCCCTGGAGTCAAGAGGACCTGAGTTCACATCCGGCCTCAGATACTTGACACTTACTAGCTGGGTGACCCTGGGCAAGTCACTTAACCCCATTGCCTACCCAAAAAAAAAAAAGAGAGTAATATGAGAAGATACTCCCACCCCATTTCTTTGCCAAAGACCACAAATGTTGCACAATGCATGCATTTTAGACTTTTTTAATGTATTTTATTAATGATGCTAATTTTTTTCTATTTTAAAAATACTATTTGCTATATGTGATCACTCTGGGATGGGGAAAAGAAACAGAATAACAGAAATAGATGAATGATATAAAAAATAAAAGACCAATTAAAAACTTATTAAAATAATAAAACTAGTACTCATATGATAGCTTATACCTTATTTTGTTTTGTCATTAACATCTATGTGTTCCATTCTAATTTTTAGGGATTTTGTTAGGTGAACAAAGTTTTTTTTTTACTCTTATGCCCATCTTTTAATTCCCTTTCCATTTCTTTATTCCATGGTTCCCTTTTCTTTTCCATGTTTTTTCTTTCTAGTATTCTCATCTCATTTAGTAAAACCCCTTATATGGGAGTGAGGCAGTTAACCATTTCATCACTTACTTCTATACTATAAAGTAGGCAAGGAAAACCAAATTGCTTATAGCAGTGGAGAAAGTATCTCAGTAAAAACAAATGACCTAGAAAACAGATTGAGAAGAAAAAAAATGTTAAAATCATTGAATCACCTAAAAGCCAGGATTTAAAAAAAGAGTCTACATATCACATTTCAAGAAATCTTAAAAGAAAGTTGCCCAGGCCTCTTAGAACAATAGAACAAAGAAAAGAATACAAAGAATTCTGCAGTCACTTCCTGAAAGAAACCTCAAAATGTAAACTCCCAGTAACATTATACCCAAAATCAGAGCTTTCAGGTCAAAGAAAAAATCCTGCAGTCAGAAAAAAAGAATTCAAGTACAAAGGAACCACAGTCAAGATTATATACAATTTAGCATTCATCACTATAAAGGAGCAGAGAGTTTGAAATCCATAAGGCAAAGAAAGTACACTTACAGCCAAGAACAATTTACCTTGCAAAATTGTGTATACTTCTACAGAGGAAAATGAACCTTTAATTAAGTAGAGGATTTCCAAATATTCACGATGAAAAGACTAATGCTACATAGAACTTTGAAGGGCAAACATAGGAGTCAAGAGAAACATAAAAGGGTAAAAACATGAATGAACAATCATAAGGGACTAAACATTCTAATACAGAAGGATGATACTTGTGACCCCTCTGAACCCTATTATCATTAGGGATCAGAGAGAGAATCTAATTAGATAGAAGACCTGACAGTAGTTCTATGGTATTGATGATGTTAAAAGAATAATAAAAAGTGAGGGGAAAAGGAATATTGTAGGGGGCAAAGGGAGAAGAAGGTGAAAGAAAATTATCTCATATTATTGGGATATACAAATAGATATCTTTATAAATAAGGAGGGAGGATGGGGGGAGTAGTTGGCATTTGAACTTCCCTCTCATCTAAATGGTAAAAGAAGGAAAGAATATACATATACAGAGTTAAGTATGGAAATGTAATTCATTCAACAATGAAATAAAAGTGAAAGGGGAAAAGGAAGAAGGGGGAATTGAAGAGAGAGCAAATTAAGGGAGGGATTAGTCTTAAGCACAAGAAACTTGATAACAATGAACAAAAATATTTCTAACTCTTTTATGGCAGCAAAGAATTGGAAACCATGAGAAGTAACCCATCAACTGGGTTATGGCATATTAATGCAATGGAATATTATTGTGCAATAATGATTTCTGATTAAACCTAGTAAAGTCAGCAGAATTGGGAGAACAATATATACATTGACAACAAAATTGTAAAGTCAAACAACTCTGAAACACTTAGGAACTCTGATCAGCATAATGACTGACCAAAATTCCAGAGGGCTAATGATTAAACATACTATTCACTTCCTAATAGAGAATGCAAAATGACTTTTAAAAAATATATGGCCAATGAAGAATTTGTTTTGCATAACTTGTTTTGCATAATTTGTTACACATGTGTGTAACAGAAGTTTTATTTTTCTTCCTTAATCAACTGAGAGGAAGAGAAGGTGAATTCTTGCTGACTGAAAATAAAATTTAATTTTAGAAAAAGAACCCCTAATATAAAACCGAACTTTCAACTTACATGTTGAACAATCAATTAAAATCTTTCAAGAGTTTGATACTTATAATTTTTTTCTGTTTGTCAAATATTTGGCATCAAGAACTTACAAATTCTCAACAAAGATATCCCAAGAAAAATACCTTTCACTTTTCATAGAGGTTTATGTGTATAAGTATATTCTCACATACAGACACACCCTAAACAGCACCAATTCCTCTAACACAATGTTCATTAAAACAGTATTATAGGGAAGTAGAAAGTTTAATAGGAACAATATAATAAAAAGGTGATCAGGCAAATTGGCATTATATTGGCTCTCAGAAACTTTCCTAGAAGGACTTTTTATAATGTATAAATGAAACTATTGTGCTGTAGCATCTGTCAAAGGCAACTTTATACAAAGGATATTCCTCCCTCTCTATTTAGAAGTGACTAAATTTAAACTTTAAATATTTAGTCTCCAGTGGTTAGCAAACTTCAGAATAATAAAATATAACATCTTTCTGCAGTTAATGCTTTTTATTTAATATAAAAGCACAATTCACTCACACATCACAGAGGCATTTTGTATTTCAATTATTTGTTTTACCTATTTATATGAAATTGCACATTTAAATTAATAAATGAAAACTTTTCCATATGGATCTAAGTGGTATCAAAAACAATTTCTCTGAACTTAGAATTTAGATTGTGGAAGCGAGCAACATTACTAGATGAATGGAAAATGTTCCATCTTAAATGGAAAATGTTCTATCTCCTAAGTGCAAATATAGTAATCACATCTGTCTTATTTTCATTTGTCATAGACCCCATCCACACCTGTGTAGAATTTTCCCTCACACCAGCCACAAGCAAAAGACAATAGTCTCTTCCACACTTGGGTATTTTTTTGTACACTTTTTTTGATGACCATGTGGGAGTATACCTATTAAAATATACCTCAAGGCAAAAAGCTGTTCCAGAGCACCAATATAACAACAGAGAATTTCCTGGTTCCCATTCTGTTTTCTGGGTACAAGTTAGGTAACCTTAGAAGATACCTTAATCTTTAGGAAGCTCCATCATCTCAAGACACTGGGATATAATTTGATAAATCTTTAAGGAAGTTGCTTCTGAAGCTAGTTCTCTAATAAGTTGCTATTTATGAATCTGATTCAATAAGAATTTTGAGCACTGAATGAAAAACTGCTGTTTATTTAACCAATAAATAAAAAAAGTATTAAATGCATGTAATGAGCCAGACACAGAGATAAGTGCTAAGGATACAAAGAAAGGAAAAAAACAAGAAAACAATTTATGTCCTCAAGATCTTACAATTCTAATGTGGGACACAACTTGTGAGTAAACAGAAACATCCAAGATATATATGAAGTTGACAAGTTAACTTTAGAGGGAAAGGTTCAAGTGACTGAAGGGCCCAGCAAGGCTTCCTACAGAAAGTGGCTTGTGAGCTGAATCTTGAAAGATGCCAGGGATGTCAATAGGTAGAGGCAAGGAGAAATAGGATTCTAAGTATGGAGGAATGTCAACAAAGGTAAGGAGATGAGAGTTAGAATGCCACGTCAGAGGAATAGAAAGCAGGTCTCTATCACTGGACCACAGAATGCTTGGTGGCACATAAAACATAAGAAGACTAAAAAGGTAGGAAAGAGGAACATTTTGAAGAGTCTTGAGAAATTCAGTAGATAGAAAAACAGAAACCAATGGAGAAAGTCCTATGTATAAACTCTATGTTCAAATAATAAGGGAATATATGTATATATAATGCATAAGTATAATATAGATATAACATGTGCATATGTACATATCATTACATATAATATACATGTACCTATATAATTACATAAGTGTATATGGGTACATGTATTGGGTGTGTCTATATTATGTTATACATGTGTGTCACATAACATGTATATTTATAATATATGAGTATATTGTGTCTAAGATCATGTTAATTTTTTATCCTGTCCTTTCTTTTCTTCAAGAATACAGATGCTTAGGAGCATCTGCCAGGATAGTCTGTTGAGTAAAATTTTGGACAACTATAAAATAGAAGAGATTGTTTTTATGCCAAGATCTAGGTTTTGAAAGATTTATTGAATCTACCTTAATCCTTGAGTTGCATATTCATGGCTATATTTCCCTCTAACTGCTGTCATTTAAATTGTCATGCAGAATAGGGCAATTCAGGGTCAGTTTATGCAAGCGGCATCAATCTGAAGAACTTCATCAGTCTTTATTTCAAGGCATTATGCAAAGAAAACTGACATTAAGAGAGCCTTAACTGACAGCAAATGAAATCAATCAGCAAATCACTAAGCCATAATAAACTCTCTCAATTTGTAGATAACCCTTCCTTTTCCAGGTCTTTCCGTAGGCAACCCATCAAATACTGTCCTTTATGGGAAAAATCAACAACAACAACAACAACAACAAAATCCCAACAACTTCTAAATACTTTACAATTCTGCTTACAGTAGCTAAAAGTTTGAGAGCTCTCGGTCTTCAGTTTCTTAATTATGAGAATAAAAAGGTAATCCTAGTCAAGTTTTACTTATTCCTTTTAAGCCATTGAATCTAAAAGTGCTATTAAAAGGTTAAGCTTTGGGTATACATTTTTGACTGTTAATACTATAGTGACAAATTATATTTATATCATTCAACAGCTCTTCTACTTGTTGTGCCCAAAGTTATAACAATAATCAAACTCTATACTTTTATAAATCTTTTTACCTAAGTGTAACTCAAACATTTCACAAACAGAAAAATATTGTCACCATCTCACAGAGATGGAAGCTTACGTACAAAGAAGTTAAATAGTGTGAATAAAGTGACAATACAAGACAAAAAAAAAAACAAAGGAAGTAGGTACATAACCAAAATGCTCTATATATCTAGCACCTATCACGGGTAGGAGGGATACTACCTACCTAAACTATATGCTAGACTTTGATGAAACTCTGAAGCTATCAAAAATTTTGTTCACTGAGCATGTATTTATTATTTTTGTTGTTCAGTCGTTTTTCAGTTGTGTCCAACTCTTCGTGACCCCATTTGGGGTTTTCTTGGCAAAGATATGGGTTTACTTCCCCAGCTCATTTTACAGATGAGGAAACTGAGGCAAACAGGGTTAAGTGACTTGCCCTAGGTCACACAGCTAGTAAGAGTATGAGGTCAAATCTGAATTCAGGAAGAAGAGGACTCCTGACTTCAGGACCAGCACTATCTACTATCTATCCACTGAGCCACCTAGCTGAATGTATGTAGTTCTTCAAATGAAATATAACAAACAATTTTTTTTAGCAAAACAAAGCAAAGAAAACAAAAAATAAATAAATAAAAGACTAGAACCTCAGCAATGTATTTCTGGTTCTGTTTCTGACCTCAGAGTTATACACTAATTCTGAGCTATGTTCTCGTTCTGGTCCCGAGATAATATACATCTATTCCTCAACTTGTTCACGTTAGGCCTTTTAATTGAAGAACTGACAGAGCAAAGAACAGAACACATTTATTCCTACCCATTTCTTGAAAGCTAGGCCAGTGAACACAAACTATGGTGGGTCCTACCAAGCACAATGACGGACTGTATATAGCTTTATTGTCTGAGGACAAGCCTTGCTAAATTTGGAGAGATTCATCATCAAACTCCTGGATACCAAGTGATGATTTTTTTTATTCTGGCTAAAGCAATTCATGATATCATCTATTAAAGTATTTGCTGACAGTTGTGATCTCCTTCAGTTAAAAAAAAGAAGTATTCGCACAAACAAAATTATAGATCCTAGAAGTACAGAAATATTTAAGTTTGAGAAAGCAAATAAGACAGTAAAAGACAAATTAGGAGGAAGGAGGGACAGGAAATAGGAATCATTAAGTTAAAGTAGCTATGCTCAGTAAAAGGTAAAACTATAAATATTCCATATCTAAGGTAAACAATGGAATCATTTTATCTTTTTCATGTTGCTCCTATTCTATACAAAGCTAGAAAGTCATCTCCTCTAGGATTTTATGTAATTTTTAGTGACTGTAATCACAGAATCATAAACAGATCAGTGTCACTCAACTTCCCTAAAAATCTGATTTACCAGGGCAGCTAGGTGGCGCAGTAGATAGAGCACCAGCCCTGAAGTCAGGAAGACCTGAGTTCAAATCCAGCCTCAGACTAAACACTTGACACTTACTAGCTGTGTGACCCTGGGCAAGTCACTTAACCCCAATTGCCTTTTAAAAAAAAATCTGATTTACCTGCACATCTAGAAAAATACTTTTAAAAATCTGAGCCTGAGGTTAAATAAAGTAAGGAAACATACTTTGCAAAGGACTTTCACATGCACATGCACAAAGACAAAAAGGTTAAATGAGAGTAATATATGTTAGTACTTCCTTGAGAAAAGAATACAGTAAAAAAAAAAAAAGTAGGCTACTAGAATCAAGTATCCAGTGGACCAGTTACCTATGTTATTGATGTCCAAAAAGTCTAAGGATGTTTGATATCCGATAGCCAGGTCTGGGCAGCTAGGCGGCAAAGTGGATAGAGTGCTGGGCCTAGAATCATGAAGACCTGAATTCAAATCTGGCCTCAGACTTTTACTAGCTATATGACCCTGGGCAAGTCACTTAATCCTGTTTGTCTCATTTTCCTCAGCTGTAAAATGAGCTGGAGAAGGAATGGCGACCCCAGTATTTTTGCCAAGAAAACCCCAAATGGGGTTGCAAAGAGTTGGACATGATTGAAACAAATGAACAACAAAAAAATAACAACATACCCAAATCAATTTTTTGGGCAAATTTACATAAGTTCTTTTACCTACTTTGTCAAAGAATCTGTTGTGATTTTATTTTTCCTTGTAGTAAATAAAGATATAATGAAAAAGAATCTTATAAGTCATAAATAGTTTGAAATAATTCATACTGGATTTTATCTGGTGTCAGGTCAGACCACTGACATCAGCTCCTTCTAGAAAGGAATAACACTTTCAAACTTTTCACCTGAGTAAGGGGAAGAAATTAGAGGATTCCTCAAAAACATGGCATAGGCTATACAAAGACTTATTTTTCTTGTTCCTCCACATCATCTGACCTCTTTTGAAGAGTTTCATAAACTAAAAAGCACTCCCCACTAGTCTCTCAAATGCAGTTTACAATATGGGATAAGGGACTGGACTTCAATTTCATCAAGAATTCCTACATGAGGAAACTTCCTCCACCAGTACAAGTTGGCACGTTCTTTGCAACTTGAAATTGCCCAGAGTTGTGAGGGCTTAAGTGCCTCATCCAGGGTCACAAAGTCCAAATTATGAAATCTAATACATATAAGCATTATATGTACATACATACTAGCTCTCTCACTCTCTGAGTTATTTAGCAAAGGTATTTATTCTCCTAGTGCTAATGGAAACAAATATTAACTTACTGTCATGAAATTAATACTCAAATTGTACCTTAACCATATGAAATACCAAGCATTAGTATGTTTTGCGGGCATGCCTCATGCCCTGCAGAAATATTAATCATAAGGCCTAAGAATTGAAAGAGATTGTAAACATCCTCTATGCCCATTCCCTCATATTACCAGATCAAAAAACTAAGGCAGAGGGAAGTAAAGAGACTTATTTGGCCAAGATTGTGCTGCTAATTAATCACAGAACCTAAAAATCAGGAAGAGACTATCTGGTCTATATTGTACTGAAGCCTCCTGACCATACTGCTACCAAGGGGACCACCAGCCCCTGCATAAAGACCTCCTGATGAAAAGGCAATCTCATCCGTACCACTCTGGGGCTGAAGTTTCTCTTTACATCCAGTTTCAACCTACTCCTCTGAACTTCTATCTCTTGCTGCTCATTCTGTCCTTTAGGCCAGTCAAATACTGCTTTTCTAAATGACAACCCTTTGAATACCAGCATGCCTGTCTTCAGGTCTTTCCCATGTTTTTCCATCCTTCTTTTCTAGAATTTTGGCCTCTAAAAACCATAATAGGGTGAAAAATTTCTCTTTTCTCCCCACTGAAACATTCTCTAATGCCATGAGCTTGCAACTTGTCCCAAGAAAATCACTCATAATACCTGCATTTCCTGCTGTTCGTGGCTGAAGAAAGCATTTTCTACATGGAACACACATATTATTCATGGCAGATCCAGGTCTAGAACCCAGGTCTCTTTAAATTCAATCTGGCCTTCTCAGGTTGAAGCTGTCAAGCATTTTAATGAGACAAAGAATGGCATGGTGTCAACCAACCACCAAGGATTTATTTGGGGATGAACTATAGCTTCATCAAGCTAATTGATTTCATTGCCACTGGGAAAAATAAATAAGTCCTCACTAGAAGTGACTTCCATCCTCTGAAGGGCTCTCTCATTATTTCATTGACTTCTCAAGACTTCTGCCTTCTCCACTTCTAAAAATGCCAGACATTATACACATTACATTCCTCAAAATAATTGTAGAGGCCTAAGAGTATCACAAAACCAGAATTGTTGATCATTATTCTAACATATTTTAAAGTAATAACCTACTAAAATAGAAATGAAAATAAGGCCTCCAGAAACCTCAAAAATGTACAATACAGACCATGAGCACAGTCATAAGAGGAAAAGAACCCGCAATAGCAATCAGCTATTATAAAAGTCTCAGATAGTAGAATTGGAAAGACAGGAAGAATGACTTTCAGGTCCTAACAAAGAAAACTGAAAGTAAAATTAGGGCTACAGACTAGAAGTACCAAGTTCCAGGGGGAGAAGATATCTGACAACAGAAGGAAAAGGTGTAATAAATAGGCATATAGGACTACAAACATCACAGGGACAAATAAATAACTATACTAGGGTAGCTCTTAAGGGTATGTACAGTATAAATAACTGATGTTTATAATGACAACCCTGAGCCATCAAGAGTTAAAAATATGTTCAATATATTGTTTAAATGAGGAAATATGTATTTTATAAACTTTTGATAAAAATTCTTTAAATTTCTTTAAATTTTTAAAACTGAAGCTAAAAGCTTCAGTTACCGGGAAAACTCACATAAATAGAATACATTATTATTTAATGATAAAAGTAATTACTTATCATTATATAAATAATATTATTGGTATCATGCAAATTAGAATCAAAATTTCTAAATTGTTCAAATATTCAAGTGAAATTGCTCATACCTTCTTAAGTTTTAAAATGCAAAAAAAGGTTTAAAGGACTTTCACGTAATTTTTCCAAATATTATAATATCAAACAGTATAATGACATGCAAAATTCTTAGTATATCTAATAACACTTGATAAGCTACATATAGGACAGCATCTATTTCACACTTGAATGACTTTTTAGACCCCATTTTGCCATATATTTATGATTTAAACTCTCTAGATATAACAATAGACTATGAAAAAAATCCTATGCCTATGGGAATTTGGCTATTTTAAGAAATCACTGTATTGCAACAGTCTATTACACATACCTAAAAACCATACCAAATAAAAACTATGTAATTATGTGGAAGGTTAGTACTGATTATAAGAATTATTATCTCTAGGGTAAATAATCTGGTTTTTAAATGTTTTTAAATAATGAATCCTTACTTTTTAATAGTTTATAACTGTGCATTTACAGAATAAAACATAGCATCTACAAAGGGGCATTGTAGAATGCTAGGCTAATCTCTACGCATTTTACAAGAGATTTGTTGTTGTTGTTGTTATTTTTGAGTGAAATGAGTCAAAGTATTGAAACTCATTTTATCTGAGAACAGGTACAGTTTATGCAATACCAGCTTTCAAAGCCAGCCATTCTGTTTGGTTAACTCAAGTGGTTAGAACATGAGCATATAGGCCTCAAAGTCATAAGTTTAATCCCTGTACTCATTATTATTTCTGTATTGGAGTGAATGAATAAGATAATATCAATGCACGCTATAGTGGAAAACTAGAATTAACCTTGTATTCAATAGAGAAGGATATGTTTAAATATGAGTTTCTGTACATTTAATTCTTGACTTTGTAGACTGCAAAGTATTACAAAAAGTGAGCTGATGATGTTTATAATGCAATTATTTTTATCATTGACTTCCTAACTAAGGTTGTTAACTATTGTCACTTTTTTTTTTTTTTACAATTTGGGGTTTTCTTTATGTTTAAAGAACTGCGGCCTAGTACCTCGCGGCAGCCTTGGGTGCTGATATTTGGGAGATCAAGGTCTGGCTAAGATTTTGCTTCTATGCCTATAGGAGCTTTGAATGCAGCAAAGGCAGCATCTGGAGCCCCTAGCAAAGATTGTGTCACAGGAGACATACTTTGATTGACACATCAAGTGGCATGGCAGCTTCAAGAGGGGGATAAGCTATGCTCTCCTTGATCAAAACAGTTGTGATTTAAAGCCTTTGAGGAAACAAAGGGGGAATCAAATGGAAAAATGTGGAGGGGAAGAACCCAAATCAAACATTCTCCCAAATATACAAAACAAATAGGCTGCAAGAGAAGCTTTTAGAAATGGGAAAATCAAGCTACTGCCACCTTAGTGCATCCACTATAGCCTCCTAAAATCAAAGAGATTAGCTACATTTTGTTTTTACTGTGTAGCACATATTATGTATGACCTCATCTGGATGCAGATAAGAATGAGTTAATCATTCATTCCCATCCTCCTTAAATAATACCCAACAATTTCCCTTCCATACAGAAATATGCCAGGAATATAGTCTTGCTTCTTTAGAGAACATAACCAATAGCATATTTGCTCGGCCTTCAACCTCAAGACAGGACTGTCTGAATTAAAAGAAATGGTGTGCACCATTAGTACAGTCTTCCACAGTAATGAGATATTGTTCCTTCCTCATTAATATGTTCTTGGGACAGTGTATTTTCCCAAAATAAAGTCAGAGAACAGGGTCAGAGAAGGGTTACACTACCTATAGAATTATTCTGTGTACAAAAAATGGAAATGGGGAACATTCAATAATATTAATATATTTGAATGATTGCTTGATTCAAAGAGAATTATTCTACATTTGCTGATTTGTCTATAGAACTATATAAACTGTGACCTACAATATCATACACAGATGTATCAATATCATTTCATAAATGGAGGAACAAAATTACTTCATGAATTTATAATGTTTTACCCTTATCAACCAGCACGGATGTCTGAACTTGTCTTTCATAATACTAATGCTTTACACAATTGCTTAATGCTTTTTTTTTTCCCCAAAGGGTATTACAAGCGACCTACTAGAAAAAAAAAACAATCAAAATGTGTGATGTTCACTGGAATATAATTCTAAGCTACTGTGTATAAACAGATATATCTAGAGGTTGAGATGTAGAGGAATTCAAATCCTATAAAAACTCATCAAGTATTAAAGTAAGTGGTATTTTATATTACTACTTAAATTAGGGCTTGATAAGGATGCCCAAGCCAAGATCCTTGGCGTTTTCCTCTTATAATCTATAAAACTCAGAGCCTCAAATTATATGCTTTCCCAAGAACAATCATTTTAGAAGTGAAACAAAAGTTTTGGTTCAATGGTAACTGCCACTTATGCAATCACCAAATTCAGAGAAGCACATAGTGAAAGGGGTACTCAATGTGGTCCAGGAGTCAGAATTTTAGCCATGTTATTTACTAGCCATGTAACTTTGGGCATGTCACAACACCCTTCCTTTGGGGCTTCTGTTTCATCAACCACATAATGGACTAAAATCTCTCTGATTTTCCTTCCAGTCCTAAATTTTATGATCCTGGTTTTCTAGGAAATGTCTTATCCAATTTCTGACCTGTGATAGTATGGAAAGAGAAAGGTACACTCACTAAAAAGTTATTTTGCAATAATTAGATAGCATTCAAAAGGCCTAGTAATAATATTTTTGAAATGTTACTGTTTGCATAGAATAAGGACACCTTGGGAATGTAAGGGTTTTTTAAATATATTTTAATGGGATTATGGTCACAAGCCTTCCTGTTTGTCTTCTCTGCTTAATTACAGGGGGAGCTTAATCTTAAGAAGCATATAAATTCCCTGGAAATTGGATTTTTGTATAGGAATTTGACCCTATGAAAGAAACTAGGACTGAGCCAAGAGGTTAGAGGTGGGAGTGGGGATGAAGAGGGAAGAATGAGGAAGCATCTGTATGTGCTAGTAGGGGCTTGAAGAATACGTTTGATGTTTTATGTTTCTGAAAGAATGAACACAGTTGAGGTGGGTTTGGGGATGCACAAAGACCCCCTCCTTCAGTGGGCCACATAGCAAATGATGAATAAATAATTACATCATCAAATTTCTAAGTTGTTGGTGGGGAGTGAGGAAGAGTGCAGCTAAAGAAGAGAGGAGTGTATATTTCAACCTGGATGAAGGAAGGGGGAGGGGTATAATTATAGGAGAAGGTGGCATATATTTTAACTTTGTGTTAAATCAAAGCACAGAGTCAGTATACTTATTCATAAAAGACTATAAGAAAGTCAAACTATCAAATATTTAATGATTATTTGTAAAGTTATACCATTTTAAATATAGACATATTTTAATAATTATATCAGTAACTAAATATCTTATGAAGGAAAGAGTATTTTTTCTTTGTAAGACATTAATGACAGTAGCTTTCATCACAAATTAAATTTAAGAAAATACTGAGCAACTGAAAAAAATAAATTTTATCATACCTGTTAGGATTTATTTCTGACTCCAACTAAAATCATATAGTATCAAAAATCTAAATAGAAAATAAATAAAATAGAAACAAATCTATTGGAACACTAAAATGCAGTTTAGAGGTGTAGACTCTTAAAAGTTTTATGGGATTTTAGATAGATTCCTAAAACCATAGTGATATTCACCATATATTTTGTAACTTCCTGCTGTTTGCATAGACGTTGGAGAATTTTCATACGATGGTAGTATGTATTAAAAGACAATAAAAGAAGTATTGACTTCTCATTTAAAAAAATTTTACCCTGAGGGGAAAAATATATCATTACAATTTAAAGCATATCATAATTATTAAAATAAAAACATATCTAAAGTTACATGTAACAAACATATTTCTAGAAATCTGAAAGAAGAGTTGTTTAATTTCTTCATTTTAAAATTTTCCTTTTTATTGTTTGGGGTTTTACAGCTTGGGATGTATCTTGGGCTTTGTAAACAAATTATACTCTGTGATTGTGACAGTAGTTTCTAAAATTAGTTATGGCTGAAAGGAAAATGTCTTTATTAATAAGAAATAATTATAATTTAAATTAAATTAATATTGAGGCAAGATATTTTAGATTTTGCATTTTTAAATTTCTAGGCATCTGTTTCCTAATAATTTAAGACAAATCCTTTTTTTAATGAATAAATTGAAACAAGCTAGGAGATAATGTCTCATTGTTTTGTCTTACTCTGATGCAAATGATCTCTCAATGAGAGATAGCTTATAACTTTTCAGTTATAATATATTTGGAATATTTTCTTTGGTAAAAAATACATTCTCAAATTATTTAATAGGCCAATTTTCAAATAAGACTTCAATTATTTCTGAAATGTACCATAGAGGTGAAAGGAAATTAGTTTGCTTTTCCTTTAAGTTGCTGACCACAACATTTTGAAGCTTGCACCCTCTCCATTTAGTGCAATTTATTTTTCTACACATCTTTGTATCAAACAAGGTTATTTAGATGCTAACCTGGCATGCTACAACCTCTGGCCCGCCTTTCAGCCCCTCCAATGCAAGGGTCTCCAGGTGCAGTTTGGGTAGCTGCAGGGTGAAGTCATTCCTGCTTGCCGCAGTCCGTGACAGCGAGATCTGATCTCTGACCTAAAGGGAAAAAAACAGCATCAATGGTAATTCCCCTTCAGACACATTAACTGGGATGAACTGGGTCCCCTTGAGCCCACTGAGTGGACTTGCATTGATCGTTGGACCTGAAATCCATGAATAAATTTAGGACTAATTGATTTTTCGTTGCAAATAAATCTCTAATTCAGAGTGCTGGGGGAGAATGTTAAGAAGAAAAAGCATCTTCCTTCTGCCTCAAGTTGGGGGGCGGGGAGGAAAGACAAGGGGGAGAGTCACTTGGAGCTTTCTGATCAAGTGGTTCAGATTATTTTTTCTACAGTCTAACCTTCAAAAAACAACATACCTTCTTTTAAAAAAAAACCCACAAAGAATCAATGGCAGAAAAAATAAAAATAAATATAACAAAGGCATGTTCCCTAATTGCTATTTTTCTTACCAGAATATTTAATCTAGTTGGGATACTAACAATACTAACAAAATAATTAACAGTTGCTGTTCTTTGGAAAGCAGAACTTCATTAGAGTACAGGTCCAAGTATAAATGCAAGTATACGCAAAACAAAAGAAAAAGATCTTCCAAAAATAAGACCACAGTAAGCTTCTACTACCAGTTCCCCTTAAATGGTGCTTCTAGATAATTTTTATCAAGATACAATTTGATGTACAGTAATCAACTTAATCACACAATTTCTTAGTGATATAAACTAGAGAGAAAACCAGTAGTAATTGTACCAAATCTATGTAGTTTTATTTTAAGTATTCCAAAGATATATCTAAAAACACACAACAGATATGAGACGCTGCTTCTCTGGCCAATAATGCAACAACACGCAGTTGGTATCACACTGCCACCTTCTGGATAAATAGGAAATTGCTTTAATAACAAAATAACTGATGCAGTGAGAACCACAGAAACTCAAGTAAAATGCTCAGAAAAACAAACATACTAAATATTTTAGCTTTTAACTCCCAAACTGGCTAATAATTTTATTCACTGATGACATTACTTTTACTTAAGATCCCTGAGTTTCCGTTTATAGTCATAATTTAATTAATGTAGTTTTCACATTTAAAGCATATTTCCCCTTTCAAATACACATATTTAAAAAATATTTCATGCTGGTGGAGAAATTATAATAATTGATCTCTTTGATAACATATATTAACATATAAAGTTCCATATGTTATAGACAATTTAAAGCTATAAAGAAATGTACCTGATGAAATAGTTAAATACTGAGTAGAAAGATAATATAAATTATTTTTAAAATCCTATTACCAAAGAGAAATATCTTGTCACCCTTTTTATTTGTATAAGTTTAAACATACTACTGTTCATTTTCAGTAGGAATGATATAATCATTAAAAATTCTATATTTCATCCTGCTCAGGTTCATTGTAAAATTGCAGAAAATATTGCTGATTACACAGATGAACTACATAAATATCATACATATCACACATGAATATCCATAGTGTTCATCATATACCTCCACATACACAATACACACACACACACACACACACTGATTTCTTTAATTCCCTGTGTTAGTCTATAGGAATAGAAATCCATTTATTTCCCCAGTTGACCTGAAGAATTTTTGTCAATACCTGTGGCTTCCAAATATATGCACTATAATACAATTTTTATAATGGCATGGGTACAACATACACATAATACTATGCACTAGGTTCAGAATATACACTTGCCTGGAACAAACATTCTCCAGGGCCTTCTATCAATATGGACAGTTCTGTTAAACTTATAGAATGTAACACAAAAAAAATGATAATTTACAAATATATCTGATTTAAGTTTTACATTTTATACGTACATCACTTTCTTTGGCTTTTTTGTCACCAATATGCACACAGATAAGAGAAAACATTAATGTGGATTAAGGTACTAAGAATTTATCAACATCAAACCACTAGTGTTTTTCCTTCTACCCTTCTGAACCACAGTCAATAGATCTAAATATTTTACTGCACCCTGGCCAATTCATTGTTTGATGTTTAAAAACTCACCCAGAATCAAAGAAAATTTATTAAATTTGGGCCCCCAAATGAGATACTATTAGCTTTGAAAGTCAAGTTTAACTGCGATATTGATGATTCTCTTTTTTCTGTGACAAAATTCACCAGGGAAATCCTGGATGTCAAAGTATAAAAGCAGATTGCTAATACTGGCACACACACACACACACACACACACACGAAATGTATAATACACAATACATTTCAGGTATTTGTGGTCCTTCAATCAGATTAACATCAGGTCTCAAAACTTTATCTATGAAATATTTTGCATATTCTCTTCTTGAAAATTTTAATAATATTTAAATGATGCCATTGATACTGGAATTTTACATCACTTGATAATAAAATCAACACATTACAGTAGTATGATTATTTCTCCAACATTTCCTTTTTTACTAAAAAAAAAGTCACAAACTCATGAATTATAAATTTAAAGGAAATACATACAAAATGCTTACAGAATTCATCATTTTCTTATTATTGAGAATGATATGTTTTAAGTATTAATAATGCCAGTGGAATTATCAAGAAATAGAAATGATCAATCAAATTGATTCAAAGCAATAACCAATAAAACTATCTGTACTATTATATAAGGACCACCATATTTGTTTTTGTTTTTAAGTATGGTAAAAATGTAAGAGACTCTAAAAAGTTTTTCAAAAACATCATGGAAAAAGCTTTCAGAAAAACTCAGAAATAAGATTGATAATTGTTTTATTTTGAAAGAGGAAGGTAACATTTTAAGATTTTATAGAAATAAAGAAAGTGTATAATGATACAAAGCCCTAAAAACTGAGACAAGTTCAAATTTTATGTAGCTAAATTATACTTAGAAGGTAACATTAATTAAAACAGAAGAGAAAAGAGGAGGTCCCACAAATTATTTTCTATTATATAGATCACATTTTTACTGTTATGGAATTGATCAAAATGTATAAAGAATACAAGATCCGAGTTATGTTTATTATTTGACGGTTACCAAAAAAGCATTTGACTCAGTTGAGCAAAAAGCAACTTTAAAGACTCTCCTCCAACAAGGAATCCCTCATGCACACGTTAATGTCATACATGATAATTTGATAAATGCATGAAGATTTTATTCAATGATCACAAGGCAAAAAAATGGGAAATATATACTTGACAAAGGTTTCCTTTCAACACTGTCATGAAGAATATCTTGTTCAGGGCCTAAATCAGGGGTGGGTGGGTGGGTGGGTGGGTGTGGGTGTGGGTGTGGGTGTGGGTGTGTGTGTGTGTGTGTGTGTGTGTGTGTGTGTGTTAGACTCCTTTGGCAGTCCAGTGAAATCTGTGGACCACTTATGAGATTGTTTCAAAATAACCGAAGGAAATTCTAATATCCAATTAGAGGTTATTGAAAGTAAAGACACACTTTTTTCCTATTTAAGTTTACAAACCCACAAAAATTTATCATTGGACACCAAGTTAAGGACCTCTTTTCTAAAAGGATTCTCCCAAGATGATATTTTGCCGCTTAAAACAATCAGTAGAAGCAATACAGGAACCCTCGATAAGATCCATGATTAATCAAAAGAGATTAGCTTTGAGTAGTCACCAAACATAACAAGAATTAAAAGATAATGTTTAAAACAACCGGAAGATTTTTTTCAAAGAAGATCTATAGGATAATGTAGCTAATAATTGTACAGGATGAAGTGTGTAAATGAGATCATCAATCCATTGAAGTACTGAAATCTTAGATTAAAGAAAAAAGTGAAGAGGAAGAACAGCAAAGGAAAAGAAACAGGTGAATTTTATCTTATTGTGTTGAATTTGGGAAGTGAGAGGCAGGAAAAACTAAATTGTAAATATAAGCAAAGTTCTTTGTTGCTAAAAAAAAATTTGAAGCATGAGGGAAAGATCAACAAAATTAGTGTATTCTTCCAAAAATACTGATATATAGCTTATATCTGCTACAGGCTTATGTCTTTATGAATTATGAAGAGCTCTCTAATGCCCCAAACTAGTATGTAACCCAATATTTTTTGTTTCTATTGGCATCATTTACCCTATAATTGAGATGCTATGATCCTTTCTCTTCTAATTTATTTGCCAATAATAAATATAGAAAACTCTCGAAATTACATATATTTCTATTTTTAATTAATTTATTTTGATTTATCAACAATCACTTCCATATGCTTTTGAGTATAAAATTTTTCTCCCCCTCCCTCCCCAACACCTTCCCTAAGACAGCACACAATCTGATATAGGCTATACATATATATTCCTATTAAACATATTTTCACATTAGTGATGTTGTAAGTAAGAATTAGAACCAACAGGAGGAACCACCAGAAAGAGGAAACACAACTCAACAGAAGAAAGAAAAATAGCAAATAGTATGTTTCAATCTGCATTCAAACTCCATAGTTCTTTCTTTGGATATGGATAGCATTTTCCTTCACGAGGCCTTTGGAGATGTCTTAGATCCTTGAATTGCTGGGAAGGGTTAAGTTTATCAATATTAGTCATCACATAATGTGGCTGTTGTTGTGTACAACGTTTTCCTGGTTCTGCTCACTTCACTCAGCATCAGACCATATAAGTCTTTCCAGGTTTTGCTGAAGTCAGCCTGTTCATCATTTCTTATAGCACAATAGTATTCCATTACATTCATATATCACCACTTGTTCAGCCATTCCCCAATTGATGAGCTTGTGTTGCTGAGAAGGGTTAAGTCTTTCAATATTAGTCATCACACAATGTGGCTGTTACTATGTATGATGTTCTCCTGGCTCTGCTTACGTCACTCAGCATGAGATCATACAAGTCTTTCCAGGTGTTTCCTGAAGTCAGCCTGTTCATCATTTCTTATAGCACAACAGTATTCCATTACATTCATTACATTGTTCTCAATTTTCAATTCTTTGCCACCACAAAAAGAGCTGCTATAAATATTTTTGTACATGTGGGGTCCTTTTCTCATTTCATACATTTCTATTCGAAAGCAATGGCTAACAACAGACATCTTGTATAAAGTAAAGCCACATAATATTTTTTTTCTTTTCCATTGCCTTCTGGTGCCTATCACATTGTAGGTGTTTAATAAATGTTTACTGGTTGACTAATTTGGGGTAATCATCATCTTCAGTTCTTTGGAGACTACTATGTTCCATCATTCACAATCATATAACAACACTAGAAAAATATTTGTATTAAAATGACATGCCTTAATTTCCGGGAGAAGGTTGAGGGTCATTAAAGGGGTTTTCAATTTCACAAAAGCAATCCAAACCTCTCTATTCATCACTTCTGTTGTTCAACTCTGGGCCTAATTCATTTTTCATTTATGCTAGTTTGTAAAATCTACATACTGATGAACAAACTCTGTTGGTTGTTCATTCAATTACATATCATAGTCTGGAAAATAGGTATTTTCACTAAATCATTTATAATATCTTCAGAAAAGGATAGTGGAAGATTATGAACAATTATGGCCTAGTGAAATAATAAGAAGCAGTAGAAGAAAGAACAAATTTAAAGTTATCTTGTTTAAGCTCCAATTAAGTAAAGTCTTTAGGTGGGGCAATTGTGGCTGAAAAGTGGGGAAAAATTATTTTTTAAAAAGTTGAAAAAGATCTATAAAGATTTCAAGAAAATTCTTTTCTCTATTAGAGCCACCACATTTGGAATCTGATATCGTAGTCCCAGATCTTCTTCTTGAGGAAAATATGGTACTCGAGAAAACAAAGACAGGAAAAGCAGCTTGAGTAAACCAAGGTCTGTGTGGGAGATGCACACTTTTGAGTGCATTGAGAGGTTGATCCCTAAGACATATGAAGGAGAGGAAGATACCAAAGGCCATGAAAAAAATCTTGGAGCTTATTTTTTTTATTTTTTCAATTAATTTATTTTTATTTATCAACAATCACCTCCATAAGCTTTTGAGTTTTACATTTTTCTCCCCTTCCCTCTCTACCACCCTCCCCAAGATGGCGTGCAATCTAATATAGACTATACATACACATTCTTATTAAACACATTCTCACATTAGTGATGTTGTAAGTAAGAATTAGAACCAATAGGAAGAACCACTAGCATGAGGAAACAAAACACAATAGAAGAAAAAAAAATAGCAAATAGAATGCTTTGATCTGCATTCAAATTCCATAGTTCTTTCTTTGGATGTAGATAGCATTTTCCATCATGAGGCCTTTGGAGACGTCTTAGATCCCTGTGTTGCTGAGAAGGATTAAGTCTACCGATATTAGTCATCACACAATGTGGCTGTTACTGTATACAATGTTGTCCTGGCTCTGCTTACTTCACTCAGTATCAGACCATACAAGTCTTTCTAGGTTTTTCTGAAGCCTGCCTGTTCATCATTTCTTATAGCACAATAGTATTCCATTCCATTCATATACCACAACTTGTTCAGCCATTCCCCAATTGATGGCCATCCCCTCAATTTCCAATTCTTTGCTACCACAAAAAAGAGCTGCTATAAATATTTTTGTACATGTGGATTTGGACCTTATTTTTATCAAAAAAAAGTGAAAGCACATCAGTAACTATCAGCCTACTTTTCCATCTGCAAAAATACCTAGTCTATCTATGAATTCTATGAATCTGTTAATATCCTCAGTGTTAGGAGGGAGCAAAGTTTTTCCAAGTAGTATTTCACAAAATGATATATTTTAATCATAACACAATTAACTAAAAAAATAAAAAAGAACACAAGATTCTATTCTGCTTATTGACAGTGCAATTAGTTGCCATTTTATAGATTCTGTCTCTACAAGGTAAGTCAACAAGCATTTGCTATACACCTGTTATGTGAAAGGCACTGTGCTGAGTGCTGGCAATACCAAGAATGGCAGAGACACAGTTCCTGTCCTCAAGGAGTTCTCAGTCTGATAGGGGAGAAAACATGCAAACAACAATATATAAACAAGATCTATACAGGATAAATTAGACATCATCTAAAAAGGAAGTCATCATTAAAGTAGATCAGGAAAAGTTTCTTTTAGAAGGTGAGATGATCACTGAGACTTTAAGGCTAGCAGGGAAGCCAGGAGGTAAAGAAGAGGAGGGAGAGAATTTCAGGCATGTAGAACAGCCGGTAAAAAATGCAATGAGTTAGAATATGTAGTGTAATGTATGAGGAACAGCACAGAGTTCAATGTCATTGGAACTCATAAGAATGTAGAGGGGGTATAAGGTGTAAAAAGACCAGAAATGTTGAAAAGGCGCAGGTTATAAAGTGCTATTAAAGTCAAACAGAGGATTTTATTGATTCTATAGCTAATAGGGGGCTACTGAAGTTTATTGATTTTGGGGAGGAGGAAAGGAAATGGAGGAAGAGTGACATAACCAGATCTGAACTTTGGGAAGATCATTTTGATATCTGAGTGGAGAATGTGCTGGAGAGGGTAAGATGAGGCAGGGAAACCAACCAGGCTATTACATTAGACCCAGGACAATATGATGAGGGCCTGTAGCAAAGTAGTGGTAGTATCAAAAGAGAGGAGTATATACAAAAGATGTTACAAAGGTATAACAAACAATACTTGGCAACACAATTGGAGATGGGAGGTAAGGGAAAGGTGTCAAATATAACAATGGGATTTCAAGCTAGGTGACTGGGAGAATGGTAGTACCGTTGACAATACCAAGGAAGTTAGGAAGAGAAGTCTGTAGAAAAGATGAGTTCAGTTTTGAACAAGTTGAATTTAAAATTCCTATAAGACTTCCAGTTCCAATTGTCCAACAGTCAGTTGGCGATGTGAAATTGGAAGTAGGAGAGAGGATAAGGCTAAATAAATAGATGTGAGAATTGTCTGTAGAGAGATGACAATTGAATCCATGGGAGCTGATAAGATCACCAAGTGAAATAATATAGAGAAGTAAGAGAAAAGTGCCTTGGGGAATACTTATAGTAAGCAGGTATGACCTGTAAAGACTAAGACCTGATAAAGACTAAGTAAACATCTTTTGCATCTATCCCTTTCTCTCCACTCACCTAGCTCACATCCTAATCACATCCACCTAATTGTTTTCCCTCAATGGCCACTAAGGCGCTTTTCAGGTGTAAATCTATGATCCTATGATCTGTGATCCTTTGAACATAGTGGTAGTAATGCTTCATGGACACTTTTTAGTTTTCTTTCTAGAGCTTCATTAAATTTTTTAAATTTCCATGCCAATATGAAAATAAATTCCTGAATTCCCTTCCCCTTCTTATTTGTTTAAAGAGCTAGATATCTAATATTACTACTGTATGGCTCCAGGTCACTGAAATCCATTTGTGGAGAATACTATTAGTACTACAACCACAGTAGTAACTTTCATTTGTATAGCACTTTCAGGCTCCACAAATTTGCCTCGGATAATACAGCTAGCCTCAGCTCATTTTTCCAGCTTTCAAAAAAATAAACAAAAAGAGGAATGGGTACATTGTAGAGAACTGGTTCCCAATCTCAGGTCAAAATCCAAATTTGTATCTATGAATGTCTAACAAAAAAGTCCAAAATATTACTTTAGAAAGTTTTAAAGGATCTTAGTGATTATTGGTCTCTATATCCTTATATCCTCTCCTGAAGATCTCTTTCTTTCCTCAAGTGCTAGAAGTCAGAAAGAAACCTAGCCTGGGCTACGGAGCCAGGGCTTATTGGAGGGGGTACACTGGGGGTGTAGTCGTACTAATGGATGAGAAACCTGAAGAGTCCCCCAAGGTGGTTCTCTCCTATAACCCAAACTGAGAAACATTGTCCTATCCTGTGAATTTGAGTTATCCTGTTGGTAAAATGGGAAAAAAAAAAACAGAGGAAGAATAAAGCATACTTCTGTAATTTCATTAGCTGGTAACAAAAATGCTTATGAAATAATTAGGCATAATTATGAATTTTTATTCTGTATTTGTGAAGCTTTAGACTTCTCAAAGTGTGTTCACATGCATTATTTCCTTTGAGTCTTAGGACAACCTTTTCATTGACATCTAGTTATCCTCATTTTATAGACATAGATACATACAGATATCAAGAAAGTAAGTGACTTGTCCAAGTTAGTTAGTGAAAGAACCTAGTAATCTTTCCAGTATATTAGTGATGCCCTCACTAGACAAACCAAGGCAAACAGTCATTAATTAATAACAGAATAACTTATTTAAGTTCTTGCTACCTCAGTTTCTCTACCTTTAAAATAGTGATAATAACACTTGCCTAATAGTTTGCATCCCTAGGTTTATGAGCATAAATTAAGATTTTTAAATTTCCATTAAAGCAGTTCTCATATGACCTAAGGGAAATGCTATTTAATGACATTTTTAAATAGTGATTTTTTTAATCATGAGATTAATTTGGAAAGTATAAATAGGGAAAAAATCAGTTCAAATTTAACAGTAGTTAAATTTATAACATTTCCCCCACACTTATATACACATAAATACACATAAATACACACACACATATTACACACATAACTAGAAAAGAAACCACTTACATAATAATCATCTTCACATAATTGTCAAAAATTGATTTTGGATATTACCCAAACTATGAGGTTTTAAAATCAGAAAAGCATTTGTATTATAGGAATTGGCCCCCAAACTTGGAATTGTTAAGCTAGAAAACATCATAACTTGATCAAGACCTTTCTTTAAAGTACTGATCGTTGTTTCAAAGCTATGTTTCAGTTACAGAATACATACCATGAAGTATGCCCCCAAAATGGATTTTAATGACCTTGATCTACAAAAAGAAAAAAATTTAAGATAGAAAAGACTGTCTAATGTATTAACTGATGGCATAGTCCCCTACAAAATGATATCTCCTTTATTAAGGTAAATTGCTCCAAATAAAGAAGACAGTTGAAGTCTGAAATTAGTTATTTAGAGTTTTTAAACTAGAAACAATTAAGCACATGTATATGACATTCTGCAATGTCTTATCTTTAGTTTGTCAAGGTTTTTAAATCCCTCTTGAGCTGGAGTACCATTTTTAGCCTGGGTAGGTCAGAATGACACTGAACAATATGAGTGATGACACACTAGACAGCTATATGGACAGAATTGTCATCAGCAAGCCAGCTGTGCTAACACCTGTATGTCCTGCACAACTGATCTTTAGGAACAAAGATCAAGAAAGTCAGAATGGTGAATTTGGAAGGGATATAATATGAGAGGGAGGTGAAGGTTTATGAGTCCCTTATAAAAAGTCATTTATTATACACTACTAAAATAGATTTGTGGAAACACAAAGCAAAATAAGGAAAATCATTTTTCAGTTTTAAATGTATTATTATCATCATGAATATCATATGCAATGCTTATTTCTTTTATATTAAGATTCACTGAAAACTAAAAATTAAAAGATACTTAAATGTATATATACATAGAGAGCATATGTGTGCTGATTAATATACGCTATCTTATTTTCAAATCACAAAATAATGAAATAAGCTTTTAAAAAAAATACTTTCCACACAATAACCCTGTTAGGTCATACATTTTTCCTCTTCTTAATCCTTCAGAATACTTATCTTCCTTCAAGGTTTGAATCAGGTGCCACCTTTCTGTGAGGCCTCAAATACTTCCAGGCAACAGTACTATATATGGTACTAATTCCCACTTCAAACTTTCCTGAAACTCTGCATCTAGGCTTTCCTTCACTCTGCTCATCTCCTATCTGTTATAATTATCTATACTCAGATTATACATCACCTATAAAATGTATGCTCCTAGAAATCAGGGACTTTCATTTTTGTTTTTGTATTATTGTTTTTGTATTAGCAAACAATAGGTGTTTAATTAATATCTTTTGAACTGTTGCATTTCAGAAACTGTGGCTCAGAAAAGGAACTAAGACTTGAATCCAAGTCTTCTAATTCCAAATTCAGTATACTTACCATAAGACCACACTTCAAAACAAATTAAATAGGATTATCCAATTTTTCCACTCCTCCCTTGCACCCTAGCTCATTCTAATAATAGTTGTTTTTAACCTATTCCCAACAGAAACCTGGACTCCACTAGTGAAACAATCTTGCTTCTGATAAATGAGCTTTCACTTGATCATTCCCAGAACCTGGACTCCACATCATTTCCTGGCCACCAGCTCCAAACCATTGCAGGAAAATATCCATACTCCTCTCTTTCCAGCTCACTTTTTGGGTGGTCATCCCCCTTTAGAATGTAAACTTTTGGGGAGCAGGGACTGTCTTATTTGCTTATATTTATATCCCCATCATTTAGCACAGTAACTGGCACTTAATAAGTGCTTAGTATATGCTACCTATCTATCAACCTACCTAACTACCTACCTATCTACCTATCAATCTGTCTTATCTATCTGTCATCTGCCTCTTATATGCCAAGCACTGTGCTTGATGCTAGGGATACAGAGAAAACAGCAGTTGCTGCCCTCACAGAGCTTACATTCTTTTGGAGAAAAGTTATCATATACATATTAGCAAATATAAAATATACACAAGTAAATACACAGTAATGGATGTAGGGGAAGAGGGAGATAGGGCACTGAGAACCAAAGAGAACATTAAGAGGCCTTCTGTGGAAGAATTTGAGTTGAGACCTGCAGGAAGTTAGAACATCTATGATGCAGAAGGAAGGAAGGAGCAGAGTCCAGAGCTGCGAAAGGAAATGCTGTATATGGAGAACACCAAGTAGGTTATTTGGGTTGGAACACCAAGTCCCTAAAGAAGAAGAATGTAAAATCAATGTGGAAAGGTAGGCTGTATGTGGAGTGTGAAGGGCTTTAAAGTCCAAACAGGGAAGGGTGTGTTTTATCCTAGAGGTCAGAGGGCTTCATCTGAGCTTTCTGAGGAGGCAAATGGCAAGGTCGGATTAAGAATTAGGCAGCAGTGCAGAGAACAGATTAGTAAAGGGAGAACCTGGAGTTTTCTCTTGCTCTTCTCAGCCTGCCAAGCTTAGCTAAAATGAGCGATGCATGGAAACACATTTAATGGCACCCTTTAAGAATATGAAAAAACACAGTTTTCCAAAGTGTGGGGCAATCCCTTCTGAGGGACTTGGACACAGACAGGGAGTAAGAATATAAAGCAATAACCAAAATTACTAGATATTTCTAGTACCACTGAGGCATAATCACCTTTTAAACAAAGTAAAAGTTAAATTCAAGTCAACAAAAGCAAGATTTACATACTGAATTCTCTCCAAATGATGGAAGTTGGAGGGGGAGAAGGGGTGGCCTCATTGGTCAAAGATTGTGGGCACAGGTTTCTGTCCTTCCCTCACATAAGCACCAGTGATCCCATGAAAGGTTGTCTCTTCCTGCTCTCAGTAAAGTTGGGGCTAAAGGACCAAAAGACCAGGATCCCCCTTAAGAAGAGGGTAGAAGCTTATAGCACAAATGCTATAATGCCAAATGGATGCCTCTCATAAGCCCCTGTGGATACACGACAGAGGTACCCTGGTGCCTATTTCCCATGTTGCTCTTTGGGGCCCTCCAGTGTCACTAACTCTGTCCTGAAGCTGAGTCTTTCATTCCTCCAAAGGTAAAGGAAGTTCCTGGATCTCAGTTAGAGGATTTAGCAGGGGTCGGATGTAGGAAGCTCCACATAAGTTTGCAACTTCAGACCTTTCTCCAGTCTCTGATTTGAGCGACCTAAAATTAGGAAGGTGGCTTATAGATTAGTGGAGGAGGAGTGAGAAATTGAATCTTCAAATGTGGGAAGCCTCATGGTACAGTATAAATAAAGAGTGTTGGATTTAGTTAGAGGACCTGAGTTCATGTGTTGACTTACAGGTCTTTTGACCTCTCTAGGATTCAGGTTTTTCTATAAACTGTAAAGTATATGCTATAAAGGGAGATGGAAGGACTAGGTAACCTTGACGGCCATTTACATTTTTAAATCTGATTCAATGACCCTATGACAATAGATGCAACAGAAATTATTTACATTATTTTATAGGTTATTTTTATTACATATACATTTAATATTTCTGTTATAAATATAATGAAATTTTATTTAACTTGAATAAATATAAGCCAAGAAAATTATTTGTGTATTGTTTTATGGAAAGCTAGTGGGGAGAGGGCAACAATTCTGTTGTTGAAAAGGGAAACATTACTACATAAAGTCTGGAAATCCCTTAGGGTTTCCTATTCTGTCTCTATAGTGATAACCTATAGGCAAATCAATAGGACACTATAGGGAAGAGTAAGAAGCATTTATATATTCTATGCCAGGCACTGTTCAAAGCACTCTACAAATATTATCTCATTTGATGCTCTTAACAACTTTGGGAAGTAGGTACTATTATTATCCCCATTTTATACTTGAGTAAACTGAGGCAAACAGAAGTTAAGTGACTTGCTCAATGTCACGCAGATAGCAAATGTCTGAGGCCAGATTTGAATTCAGGCTTTCCTGACTCTATGTCCAGTGTCCTATCCACTGTACCACCTAGCTTCCTTTTCCACATTACTTTCCCCATTATTATCCCCATTTATAAGAAAGTATTCATTATGTCATTAGCCAAGCCCTCTAAATTTGCAACATCAGGCAATGCCTTTAAGGCTCAAGGGCTCAACAAAAACCCATGGGGGTTATAAGCTGTGGTTTTACTAATTCCTTAAGGAATAAACCATTAATGTGGTATTTAAGGCCCTTCACAATCAGTACCCAACTTCAACTTCAACAAACATTTAACTAAATACCTGCTACATGTACAAAGCAACGTGCAAGGCTTTGGAGATATAAAGACAAAACATGAAATAGTCTCTTCCCTCAGTGGATAGAGCACTGGGCCTAGAGTCAGGAAGAACCATGTTCAAATCTGGCCTCAGACACTTACTAGTTGTGTGACTCTTGGTAAGTTACTTAACTCTGTTTGCCTCAGTTTCCTCATCTGTAAAATGAGCTGGAGAAGGAAACTGTAAACTATCCCAGTATCTTTGCCAAGAAAACCCCAAACGGATCACAAAAAAAGTTGGACATGACTGAACAAGCTCTTAGTGAATTAATCCAGAAGCCCTATTGCCATATTCCATAACAAGTGAATGACTTGCCAGTGGCTGTGTCGCATTCAGAAGTGAACTTAGGGACGGAGGGGAGAGAAGATATTTACCCTCCCTCCTCATCTCTGTCTATTACAATTCTTCCATTGCTTTAAAGGGAATTTAGGTGCCACCTTCCCCACTAAGCTTTTTCTAAGTGGTCCTAACTAAAAGTGATCTCTCCCACTTCAGATTTGCCTAATAATTTGGAATCTTTCCTGTGTATCTATCATCTATTTGGATAGAAGGCAGAAGTATGAAATGGAAAGAGCAACAGATGTGGAATTAAGTGACCTTGGATTATGATCCTAGTTCTGTTATTTTCTATTTGAACAGAAACAATTTTTTTGTCCTCTAGGGACCTCAGTTTCCTTTTTTATAAAACAAAGGAGTTACATTAAATGATCACTAAAGTCCCTTTCAACTGCAAAATCTTAGGAAAACATGTCATATTCCCCTTATTAGATCATAAATTCCTGGAGGGCAGGGACATAATCTTTGAATCACCTCCAATAAATAACAGTACCTCATATAGGACAGCTTAATTGATACTTGATGAAATGGTAATTACTAGAGAACATTATAAATGAATAGCTAGGTGGTATAATGGATAGTGCTGGGCCTGGAGTCATTAAGATCTGAGGTTAAATCTATCCTCAGATATTGCTAAGTGACCCTCAACAAGTCACTTACCCTCTGCCTGCCTCCATTTTTACATCTGTAAAATGAGGATAATAATAACACCTATCTTCCCTAGCTGCTGTAATGGCAACCACTTTGCAAACTGTAAAACACCATACAAATGCTAACTATTATTATTTTTAATAATATAAAAGAATGAATGAATGAATATCCAGTTAGTTAAGCTAAGCTTCTCAGGATTCAGTCATAGAAGAAATATCTTTTTTTTATATTTCATATAGTGATTGTACTCAGTTAATTAGATTATAAGGTCCTTTGACAGCTGGGACTGTCTTACTTTTGATTCTGTGGGCCCAGTACCTTGCACAGTACTGGCACACAGGAGGTCTTTAATAAATGCTTGTTGATAGCCCAGCCTCAACTGATTTGGATGCACAAAGATATTCTTATACAATGTAAATGGCTTTGTTATCCTTGTTCTATTTTTTTAACATCACAAAATTTTGCAGTTCTTCATGATTGGGGTACTCTACAATCAAAGGACTCAAAATATTCTGTATTATGGTTGAGAGACAAGTAATGAGAAAGTTGTTCACAGATCAAGAACAATGATCCTTTCAAGTGAAAGTGACAGACTCTACGTTAGCACCAAATGGGTTTTTTTTTAAAAATTCACTGCTACCTTCCTCATACAATTTTAAGATTTGGCGTAGATAATTTAAATGAATCTAGTTCAAGAATATACATGTGCTAAATAAAACCCTGAAAACAATTATAGATTTGATGGAAGAAAATAATATCTATAAAGAAAATGTTATTTGTCAAGTGTTACACAAGCATTAATAATTAATCTCAAACAAAAATGGGTTCAACATCTGCAATGATAACTGTTATAAATGGTAAATTATGTTAAAATTTTTAAGGTAAAATGTAGCAGCTAAGATATAGTAATAACATACACTCCTATGTTAAGAAAAGACACATAATTTCTTTTTGTCCAAATTCTGATTTCCAAAGGAAACCAAGACTATGTTGTTCTAATCTGAGTAAGTGGACGGAAGGGCAAATACGGCAAGTAGAGACATAGTGCCTCTATACCTAAATTTGAAGGTGGGAAATCTCTTCCATGGAAAGCTACAAAGGAATGCCTGTGCCACTTTCTAAAAACTTCTTCATCCCAACCAACATAACTCATTTAGAAGAGATAACTAACCTCAATAATTTATGGAAATTTTCATAACACAATTCAAAATGTGAAAATAACAAAAAATCACTAATAGGAAAACAATTTTGATAGAATTAAAATAGGAGTAATTACCTATAAGCTGAAAAAAGAAAATATTTTTAGGTATTACAAAGCAAAACAGGAACTCACCGGATATTTTTGAGTATAGAGGTTCTTCCATTTCACTGTAATACTATAGTCAAAAAATGCAGTGAAATTAAAGAGATGCATGAATTATGACAGTCCAGCTGCAACTGACCTGATTATAGATAAAAGAATGTTTTGCCACCTTCTTAAACAAAGCAGAAGGTATGTCATTTATCTTTCTTGATGATGATTTCCCCCTGACTTTCCCACTCTACTTCCCACAACAGCTGCTATCCAACATCTATTGCTACCAAGTGGGAGGGTTTGCAACCAATTGCAATTCTAACTGGATAAAATATCTGCCATGTACATGAAGTGACTGGCTTTCCCTATGAAAAGATTTAATAAGCATAAATAATGTAACAAAAAATACTTCCTGTATAACTAAATTTTACATTTATCACATAGGTATATTCACAGATTTTTTTTAATATACCAACTGGCCAAACTTTTTTAAATGAGGAAACTATATATTCAAAAATTACACAAAATAAACATCATCCAGAAAACTACATTTAATATTTTAGCAGTACAGATATAAGATTACCCTCTTTTAATATCAAAGTTAAAAATAAAGGCCCAATAAATTAAACTAAGTGCTAAATATTTGTTTGATAGTATCATCTGGGAGGGGGAAAATCTTTGATGCTTTTTTAAAAAGTGAAAATTAAAACTACAAGTTAATTAGATTCAGAAAATAATCTTGAATATGATATATTTATTAACCATATTCATGTAAAATTCCTATATTTTGCATTTTAGCATATTTTGTATTAAGAGATATAAATTTCTACTATTTGTTAATGAAAAGAATACATATCATTGGACTTTTAGTACTAAAAACTGTTTGTGTATATACAGAATATTTTGTTTTCACTAATAATCAGTCAACAAACATTTATTAGGCATCTATTGTGTACTAAGAACTGTGCTGATCACAATGAAATCACAATGGTGTACATCACAATAAAATGGATTGGGAATATAATGGCCTAGTCTTAATTGGTCTATGACATTTTAAATTCTCCAACCCACTGGGCTAAGAACTGGAGATACAAAGAAAAGCGAGAACTATTCTCAAGGAATCCACAATCTAATGGAGGGGATAATATGCAAACAATTAGCTACAAACAAGACATATACTGCATAAACTGAGGATAGTCTCAGAAGGAAGGAACTAAGACTGAGGAGGACTAGGAAAAAGCTTCTTGCAGAAGGTGAGACAAGGTGGGACTTTAGCTGAGACCTAAAGGAAGCCAGAGAAGCCAGGAAGTGGAGATGAAGACAGGGAGAGTACTAGGCATGGGAGAAATGCTCTGAGTTGGGAGATGGAGTGCTGAGTGCAAGGAATAGCAAGGATCACAATAGCAAGGTCACTGGATCACAGAGTAAGTAAAGGAGAGTAAAGGGAGTTGGGGGTTGCAGGGTGGCTGCAGGTTATAAAGGACTTTAAAAGCCAAACAGATTTTATACTCGATCCTAGAGGTTATAGGGAAACACTAAAGTTTATTGAATAAGAGAATGACATGGTCTAACCTCCATTTCAGGAAAACCAATTTGACAGCTGAATGGAGGATGGATTGGAAGGACTTGGGGCAGGAGCTGATGACACCTGCCACTTCAAAGGAGAGAATGGGGTGTATATGAGTGCTGTTATGAAGATAATAATGACAGAACTTGATCACTGATTGGAAACGGAGGGTAAGAGAGAGAGTGAGAAAGTTGAAGATGATATCTGGAGCCTAGATGAGTGGGAAAATGGTGGTACCCTCCACAATAATAGGGAAGTTAGGAAGAATAGAGTGGGATAGGGAGAGAAGATAATTAATTCAGTTTGGGATATGTTAAGTGTATGATGTCTATGAGACATAGTTCAAGATGTCCAAAAGACAATTAGAAATGCAAAACCAGAGGTCAGCAAAGAGGTTAAGGTGGGATAAGCAGATTTGAGAATTATCAGTATAGAAATGGTAATTGAATCCATGGACGCTGGTGAGATTACCAAGTGAAATAGTAGATTGGTACAAGAGACATAGCCCTGGTGTCCCTGTGGGACACCTACAGTTAGCAAGTATGAAATGGATGAAGATCCAGCAAAGAAGACAGAGGAGCAGTCAGACAGATAGGAGAAAGACCAAAAGAGAGCAGTGTCATGAAAACCTAGGGAAAAAAGTATCAAAGAGAAGAAGGTGATCAATAGTATCAAAGAGTGCAGAAAGGTCAAAGAAGTATGAGGATTGAAAAAGGGCCATTATATCTGGTGATTAAGAGATCATTAATAATTTTGGAGAGAGCAGTATTGACTGAATGACACAGTCAGAAGCCAGACTGCAACAAGAGAATGAGAGGAAAGGACAAAAAGGCACCTATTGTAGATGCCTATTGTAGATGGTGTCAGAGCTACCTAATACTATGGACACAAATGATACTTGTATATGAAAAGCCAGAGAAGGACACAGTGTACTAGGAGCATTCAAAGCTCTGTTTCAGTGCTCGTGAGCTCCATCATTGCTCATTACCTCTCTGTGTCCACCTAATTCCTGTCTAACTATGCAATTTGCCCTTGTTTCCTCCATCTTAGTACCTTTGTTCATTAGTTCTTTCACATTTACATGTAGACTGATCTTCCTATGTGTGAAAATGTCAAGCCAAAAAAAGTTTCCACCTACTCCCTTCCTATCTCTTGGTGGATCTTTCTACAGGCTAATTTTTGGGAGAGATCAGAATTTGGAACTCAATACTCCCTTGGTATCCAGTAGTGGAAGTAAATGGCCTCAACTGGTCTATGACAATTTAAATTCTCCATCCCTTCTCTTCTTGTTACTGCAGCCCATAGCAGGGAAATGGAGGGATAGGGTACCTTTCCTCTTCAAAAGCAGCTGACCAAAGTGGCAAAACAGTATGTTCAGATACCCATCCAAAGAGAGACTGTTTTAATAAATGGATCCTAGAGCTCTCTAACCTTAAAATGCAAGCCTCTGGAGTTAAATGACCATCCTCAAGAAAAAGACTGGATGGCTACCTCAACAGCTTCCTTAGCCTCCTCAGCCATAGCCCACTGAGATTCTCCACATATTTTCAGAGTAAGCTGACAAAATGGCGGACTTCCTTTTTAAAGCATAGCCGTATAAGAAGTGCTGCCCTCACTATCAGGTCTATCTGCTCATGCAAAGGGCAGGTTCTAACTCTCCTGACAAACTAGGCCATCCAATGGTAGATGGTACTTGT
>NW_020954548.1:13991201-14049691 GCF_900497805.2 Vombatus ursinus
TTACGGTGTTCAGAGTTGCCCTCTAGAACAATATTAAGCTCCATAATCTCCTCCTGTTCCTGCCAACAAACACCCACTCCTAGTTACCTGATATAACCTTATCTGCTATTTCCTGGCATGTTTACACACACACACACACACACACACACACACACACACACGCTTTCCTGAATTCTTATGAAGTGATTCTCCTTGATACAGACCACAAGATTTCTTCCTATGCTCTTCCCATTCTTCTGCAGCTCCTTCTACAGACTCATTCCTACTAAGGATCAGTGAATGGAAACCACAGTTCCTCATCCTGCCCTCGAGCCTGGCTGGGTATCCTCAGCCAGCCTTTGACACAAGATTGGGAGTCAAGAAAATAGGGTTTCATTTAAAATCTGCCAATCACTAGATGTATAATCTTAGGTAAGTTACTACATCTATCTGGATCTCAGTTACCTCTTTTATAAAATGATGATAATGGACTAGAAGATACTTAAAATCTCTTTCAGTTCTAACATATACATACACACATACATACATACACACATACATACATATATACATATTCACACATATATCCATATACATACATACATATGTGTATATATTTATATACATACACATACACACATATATACATGTACAAATGTACAAATAAAGACATCAACAGTTCAAATGTATAAATTTTAAAATAAAAGATACTAGTTTAAGTATATTTTCTATCTCTATTCCCTTTTTTAATTTTTTTTAATTTTATTTCATTTTTACAAAGGATGAGGATAAATTTAAATTAAATAAGTTTATAGTCATGCTAAGGTATCTAAGTACTAGCAAAAGAAATATATTAAGTCTCTTTTCTAGGGCAGTAGGCTCCATGGTGGTAATGGGATAGGGCGTGTGGTCAAACATTTTATGATTAGGAGATATGTGAAAATTCTTAAATGACCTCTAGTTCATTCAGCAAAGATCACAAAGGATTCAAGTGCAATTATAGCAGTTTGGGGACAATTTTCATTTCTATAATTTTATTAAGAGAATAAAGAATACTCAAGGAGTAGAGTTTTTAAATTTGTATAAATCTTGAGTCAATAAAAGTAAGAAATATATGTCTTTTGAAATAATACAGCACTTTTATGACTAATTAATAAAGAATTTATTAAAAACAGTTTTTAAATGAGCAAAAATACTTCATATATTTTAATAAAACAAAGCCAAGTAAATGGTATAATAACAAAGCTGAATAAAATTATAAAAATAAATATTATTACCTTATGAAGAGCACTTTCCACTGATCTCATATGATTAGCAACAAATTCTTTGTCTCTAGAAAACGAAAAGGAAGACTATGTTTTATGTAAACAAAAGCTTTATTAAGCAGTAATAAACTAATATAAATAATTATTATTAAGAATAAAGGTTAACGTTCTCTCAAAAATGTGTAGACTGACTATATTAATAGTATTCTTGCTCCTCCCCCTGCTTAATTAATACTGTTAAGTTGCCAAATTACTTAGGAGAACTTTATGGGAAAGATAAGACTTTAAGGATTCAAGTTAAAAAAATAAGCATATTGTTCATAATGAAAAATGTGCTAAAGAAATTAAAGACTGAATTATTCTCATGAAAAATACTTCTAAAAATCACACTTGTGCCAATACATTACGAATACAAATATTACCCAAACAGACTTTGCCCTTTATTTTATGTGTATCATCTTTTGCGTCATAAAAATTTAACAAAAAAAAAAATCATTGCTTTTGACTAGGAAAATGTGAAATTATCATGAAATGGTATTTCTTTTATTAGATATACATGAATTTTTTGAAATAGTTAATGAATATAATTACTAAAGGTAAAAAAATATATTTTATAAAAATTAGCTACTATTGCATTGCTCTCCTATTAGAGGGACATAGATTGTAGATTGTATAAAAATAAAAAATATAGATTGCACAAAATCCTAATAACAATGTTTTTGAGTTTTCCTGTTCATCAGCATAAAAAGACTTTACAAATAAAGTTTAATAATCTAATTTTCTTAGAATCAGAGAAAGATAGAATTGGAAAAGAAATAGAGATGATGAGTTCTAATCACCCCACTTGACACTTGAGGAAATAGAAACTAAGAAAGGTTAAATGACATTTCCAAGGTCACAGAGTTACCGTTAGTTAACTAGAGAACTGGGAAAACTGTAAGGCAAAACTATTAAGTTATATGAATTTTTAAAATTAACACTTCCACCTATAAAAACATGGGTGTACAATGTTATATTCCTACAAGATTTTGTATCATGCCTACATAGACATTATGCCATTCTGCCTCTCCCTTATACTGCCTTTATATATGAATATTTACATATGTATAAAAACACATACACATACGTCTGTTTGGATAAGGTCGGTAGACATGTTGAGGGGCAGATGACAAAGGGGATAGAAGGCTGGCTTTGGAGTTAGGAAGATCTGAATTGAAACCCTACCTCTGATACGTTGGCTATGTGAAAAGCAGTAAGTTACTTAACTTCTTAGTGTCCCAAATAACTTTCTAAGACTGTAAGTTAGAAATAAGCTGCTGATTTTTATCAACAGAGGGAATTCTACATGATAGCATTCCCCACGTAGACAAAACACACACACACATATACACACATACAAATATATTCATAAAATATAAATTATTATTTGTACATGGGTAATATGATTTAGCCTTTTGTAGTTAATCTTTTAATTGAGCAAAAGTGATTTCTCCAAAGCTAGCCAGGAGTGAATCTACAGATGTAAGGCCAAAGATTGCTAACCTCTTTCCCTGAGATCTAAACTGGTGGTTTCTCTCTTATTTCAGGGTAGTTTGAGGATAATATTGTCATAAGACATTATGTCATTACCACATAAATTTTCATAATACTATTATATACTCTAAGCAGGTGATTGTTATATTATACCATTATACAAGGAAAAATTAATTTTCTTTAGAATTTTATGGGAGAGAAAAATACAAGTACCAAGAAAAATTTTCAGTTTCAGTTTTATAGTTGATTTCAATTTCATTACTGTTAAAAATACAAAATATATACTTTGCACATTTAAGCAGTTTCTCAATCTCTCTTTTTCTTCATAAAGTAGATTTCAATTGTTATAGAAGGTCAGAAAAATCAAAATTTATAATGAAGCCTCTTTCTAAAAATTTTCCTACATAATGATACTGTCACTAAAAATTCCATAATAAACATATTGATCTTCATAACTTCCTTAATATTTACTCAAACAGATGTTTTGTAAACTACAGTACAAGATAATATAAACATAGACCAATCTTGGGAGAACTATGTGAGAAAGATTAGTAAATAAGATCTTACTTTTAAATAGATGAATCAAATATTTCATACTCAGTAACACAAGAGTTTCTTTTGGTAATGACTACAGAAAGCCAAAACTATGTGTGTATTATAAGACTGTACAGGACTTTTATGCTTTTCTGAAGTTTCTCCTTAGCATACACCCTTACTATGTTGAGCAAAGAGTTTTCTTTTTTAAGGCTCTAGCAGTGAATTTCAAAGAGAGAGAGCTGTACTTTTGTTTGCTAACACTGTATTATCCAGGGCTAAAACCCTGCTCATGAAAGTAAGAATTGATCTTTTTGTCTGTTTTAAGTGATCTCCCCAAGGTCTGCATGCTCACTTTGCTGCCATGCGGAGGGCACTCTCTGCATCATGGATGCTCTCCTCTAGTCGCCGCTTGTCCTGCTCCAGCTGGGTAAGATGTCTATTGAGCTGACGCAAAGATTGATCTTTTCTTCTCAGCTCCATCTTTGCCTCAGAGAGACTCTGCAAGCAGACAGAAAACAGAGTTACTTGTCAGCCCCGATAATTAACTTCAATTTATGCCATAGGCTATTAAACAAAGAATACCGACTGACTGTAAAAGTAGATTAGGGCCATTACACACCAAGGTTTAACAAATTTTCTACAAAATTCTCACTCACTAATTAAAAATTATAAATCTGCTAGGATTTAAAAATGACATGTGGCTATTAATATCATATACCTGCTTTTGGAAAGATTTAGTTTTAATACATAAGGTAAAAAAATATCATTCACCCTCAAAATTTCTGAATATATGAAAACTTCCATCTTCTTAAAATAAAAACATATGAAGAAATATTTTTTCTAGAATTACTTAGTTCCAAAGTTCGACATATTCTACCAGAATATATAAATTATTGTTGTTCAGTTGTGTCTTGACTCTCTGTAACCCCAATGGAACATAGCACACGGAAGAATATAAATACTCAACACCAACAAAGAAAATAAAAGGGTCAGATCAATATCCTTTAAAATATTCAGTAATATTGATATTACAAAAATTGGGAGCATGGAAACCCATTTAAAGAAGCTATGAATATATTTTTAATCAGTATTTGCTATCAAAAACAAAACAAAAACAAAAACCTATAATCACATCTAAGTTAAATGAACCTATGTGGTTGTTAAATGACTTCAAAATGTTTTATTCATGCTTTTTTCTATCATTACCACGTCCTGGTTATTTTTCCCCAATCAAGAAAACATTTCTTTGTGACAAAGTTACAAAGTTAAGCAAAACAGATCAATATATTAGTCAAGTCTGAAGATTTATGCCTAATTCCACAACTACAATCTACCATTTCTCTATCTTGAGGCAGAGGGATGCTTCAATGTCAGTCTTCTGAAGTTAAGATTAGTCACTTCTTTGATCAGAGTTTGGAAGTCTTTCAATGGTGTCTTCCTTTACATTATTGAAGTCAGCAAACATTTTAACTATTCTGGTTCTCCTAACTTCACTCTGTCTCAGTTCAAACAAGTCTTCTCAAGTTTCTATAAATTATTCCGTCACAATGATTACACTTTGATAATACTCCATTTTATTCATATAATCACAATTTGTTAAGCCATCAGATAATTCAAAGGTATCCTTTTTTTTGAACCAGTTCTTTGCTACAACAAAGAGTTGCTATAAATATATATATATATATTTTTTTTAGGAGGGATCTTTCTCTCTTGACCTCCTTGGAGAATGTTTAGTAGCGGTAATTTTGGGTCAAAAAGTATATCTGGTTTATTGTCATTTTTATTATAGTTCCAAATGGTTTTACTGTATAGTTCTTCTTGTAATTAAATTAGTTTTTTCTTTTAAAGTATTTAGATTATTAATTCTTCAATTATTTGAAAGGCTATTATTTGGGAGATAGATGATATTTTTTCCAACTAGATTCCAGAGGGAAAAACTAAGAGAAATGGACTGCTAAAAAGGTAAATTAGGTTTAATAAAAAATTTCCTAACAATGAGAGTTATTCAAAAATTAAATGGAGCACCTCAAGGATGCAATTGGTTCTCTTTTACTGAAGGACTTCAAACAAAGGCTAAATGACCATATGTCACTTATAGTGCTGAGGGAATTCTTTTTCAGGGATAGGCTGGATTCAGGTATATCTTATCAGTTCCCTCCTAACTTTAAGATTGGATAATATATTGATGTTAGCTTCTTTATTATCAATCTCTAATTCTTAAGGTGGAGGTAGGAATAAGTGAGTTAAAACTAAATTAATTACATTTACTTAGAGATATCTAATGTTGCTATCAAGATGAATAAAAATTTATTCACCAAGTAACCAATCAACCATAAAAGATTGTTAATACAGAATTTTTTGATTCTACATTTTCAAATAATTGGTTTCTGGTTGAAACTCGACAGCTGGCCCTAATATTTCAAGCCATTGAAAGGCAAAAAAAAGTGGCCAAATGTGTACTAGACATGAAGCCAGGTAGACACTTCTGATGCTTATAAGCAGTATGGTGCTGGCCAAGTCATTTCTCTGATTCTTAGTAGACTTTCTAAGACTGCAAATAATAAATTGGGATTGGCCTTGGTTCCCATATTGATGAAATAATGGGTCCTTCCAATAGTGGCTCCCCAAAGGAGAAATATGAAAAGGAACCTCCTCCTCTCCTATACAGAGGTGGGCACCATGTGTTTCAAACACTGCTTATAATTTATGTCAGACTTTTTAAAATATGTTGGTCAGTTTTGCTGACCAGTTTGGTTTTTTTTCCATCTTTTTCATTCTTTGTTATAAGGACTAGCACAGAGCAAGAGAGATACATTGGGAAAGGTAGGTGAGGAGAAAATAAAAGATATAAAAATTTTCTTTAGAAATAACTGGTCCTTGGGCAGCTAGGTGGCTAGGTGGCACAGTGGTGCAGGAGCACCAGCCCTGGATTCAGGAGGACCTGAGTTCAAATCTGGCCTCAGACACTTGACACTAGTTTAATTACAAATTATTGCCATGCAGCACACTAATGCCTTCAAAAGTCCAGGAGTTACATTATAAATGTACTGTAAATGCTTATTAAGTAAAACAAAAATGTTAAATCTTCAGAATTAACAGGTCCTTTAAAATTTCCAACTATGTAAAACAAATCAAATTACAAAACCCACATGAAACTTTTCCCAGTATTAAGGTATTCATGGACACAAAAAAAATCCTTAGAAACATAAAAGTATATTTATAAATTTGAAGTCCCCTGAGATCTTCAAAATAAAAATGTAAAAATATTTTACTTCTTTTATGAAGATGTCACTAGTGACCTACCACTAGTAGAACACAACATCTTAGTTGTTTTACCACTTTCAGTAGTAGAATAAGAGTAAAAATAAAGAATCTGTCGTCTCATTAGAGTTGAGTAATTCCTTCCATAACACATATCTCACCTTTTTAGTTTTATTAGTTGCTAATATCAAAAGATTTCAAGACCTAGTAGCCAACTTTCTGGTGAGAAGCCTCTCCAAGCTTTGCTGGGTTTGTCCTTGGATGACAAACACATTACAGACCATCACTGGGCTAAGACCTTCTAGTTTTGTTGGACCTACTAAAGCTTACATCTTGTTGTTATTGCCTTTGAAAGTTCAAGATTATATCCATGTCACTAATATCAGAGGAGATCATTAGTGTGATCTTGGACAAGTCACTGAACTTCTCTAGATCTTAGCTTTCTTATCTAAAATTAGAGTGTTCAACCTTACAACCTCTAAAGTCCCTTGCCAGCTCTAATCTATGACCTTTTGATCCTATAAATAACAATTCATTTATATAGTACACAAATCACTTTCCTCACAATTCTGGAAACTAGATACTTGATATGTGTTGAGGCTTGTTTGTTTGTTTGTTTTGGGCGGGGGGATTAGGAGAAGGGTATTTCCTTCATTTGAAACAGATTATAATGTCTCAATGACTTGGTGGATAGTGTCTGTGAGGAATGCTATGTCTGAAAATTGTATTACTTAAATAAAATCTAGTGTTGAGACTTTCAAAGCTTAAGACACTTTTCTGACAGAAATCACAGAATCCATCACAGAGTCATAATATTATCTAATCCAACAAGTACTTATTAAGTACCTTCCATGTGCAGGGCAGTTTGCTAGATATTGGGGATACAAAGTTAAATTGAAAAATAGTCCCTGCTCTCAAGGAGCTTACTTATATTCTACTGCAGAAATGCAGCATATAAACAGATCATACACACATATGCGTGCTCAAACACTAATAATTTAAGGACAGAGAGAAAGCACTAACAACTAGAAGATATCAAGAAAATCTTCCCAAAGGAGACGGTACATAAATTGAGCTTTGAAGGAAGGATTCTAACAGGTAGAGGTGAGGAGATAAGACATCTGAAGCATGAAGGACAATATGTGCAAAGAAAGAGGGGTAGGAAATGGAATGCCCAATTCAGGGAAGAGCCAAAAGACCATTATGAATAGAACACAGAGTATAAGGAGAGGGCAAGAAGGCATAATCCATAATAAGACTAGAAAGGAAGCTGAAGCCATACTGGGAAGTGTTTTAGAGCTCAAATCAGGAGTTCACATTTTATCCTAAAAGCAATAGTCAATAAAGGTTCTTGAGCAGAAGAGTGTCATGGATAAATCTGGGCTTACATTAGATTATTTTGGCATCCATGTGGAAGATGCATTGGAAAAGAAAGACTTGAAGCAATTTGTTTCTAGTTGAAACTTGACAGTTACTCTAAAATTTCAAGCCATTGCAAGGGAACTTCAGTGACCAAATGTGTACCAGACATGGATCCAAGTAAATATTTCTGATGCTTATTAGCAGTATGATCCTGGCCAAGTCACTTCTCTGATCCTAGGGAGACTGCAAGACTGTCAGTCAATGTTAACTTGGAATTGGCCCTGGTTTCCACACTGGTGAAATAATGGGTCCAATTTGGTAGACATTAAAATGGTCCAGATGAGAAGTGATGATGGCCTGAACTAGATGGACCTGGGAGTGGAAATGAGACAATTGGAAGAGATGTCGTGGTGTAGTATCAATAGTATTTTACAAATAATCAAAGCCTTTCCAGTGTTCCAAACCTTGCCCTCTACTGCCATTATCTTCAAGTATCTAGGGTCTTAGTCATATGCTATGAGAAAGTAGTAGATAATAATTTTAGTGAGTTAGATAATGGAAATAATATTATTCCCCTTTTACAAATGAGCAAACTGAGGCGAAAATCAGTTAAATAAGCTGACTATGATCACAAAGGTAATATAGGTCAGAGCTAGGATTTGAAGAGATGTCTTCTAATTCCAAATGTAGAGCTTGGTACACTATGCTTCAATAAACTGTTTCCTCTTTTCTAGTCCCAGTTATGATTAATAGTATTAATGTGTGAGAGACCTGGCAGGGGTGAAGAATATAGACTATAGCTTTATAATACAGTGATGCTTGACATCATTATAAAATTGACTTTTTTAAAATTCTGTGACATATTTTCCAAGATATAAATTATGACATTAACATATAGATAAAACATATGTGTGTGTGTGTATTTACACACATTTTGTTGCCATTTCACCTGCATACCTCATTCACCTTCCTGTGAACAGAGGCACAAAATGAAAGTTAGCTGCCACACTCTGTTCTAGAGAATAGATATCTTCATGGATAGCTGAGTGCCCTACATTAACACCAAAAAAACTTGTGAAAAATGTTCCATATACATATACAGTTGTAAGTAAGCTTCACAAAGTGGTTAAACTAAAAATAAAAATGAGAAAAAATAAAGAATAATCATGGACATGAAAGACAACGTGGCATAGTGGATAGAAAGCAGACCTCAGAGACAAGAAAACCTGGGTTCCTTTCCCACATCTTGACATGTATGGGCTGTATGAACCTGGGTACGCCACTTAATCTCTCAACGCCCTAAGCAACTCTTTAAAACTATAAACCTGAGAATAGGGGAAATGCTATTTATATTAGAAAGGTAGAGGAAGTTACAACTGATGAAATCACAGGTACAATTTTTTTAAACGCCTATCAAATCTGACAGAATGATACTCTCCATTTTAAAGAAGTAAGGAATACCACCATAAAAAAACCCAAACTCCAATGGCCTAGCTGTATCAGTGGAAAAGACTCCATTCCATTACCTAGGCATAAGGGCATTCATTCTTCAACGACCAAATGTTGGTTTAAAGAATCAAAATTTTAGTCCTATTATTCAACTACCCCACCTTTGTGAATTAAAATGGAACTGCTGAAATTCCTAACACTGTGCTTGAAATAATATGCCTTTTTTATTGGGCTTCTTTTTCTTCTGTTCAGATTGATCTAATTAAAACCCTTGATAAACTTTATGGACTCTAATATTTCCAAGTGAGTGACTGAAACCAAGAGGGTGCGCCTCAAGGCAGCAAGGCAACAATGATAAGCAGCAGGTTAGCCACTAATTTCTCAACCAGGGTAGATTGTGAAAGTGTGATGTTCTGATATCCAAGAAACTGTTCAGGAGAGAATAGGATAAATCAAGTTTAATAACTCTGCTCCTAATTGTTCCCCCAATGCTCAACTCTAATTACTTGGAGAACTCTCCTGACTGTCACCTGATATTAAGTTGTTGGAGGCTGAGCCTGGAACAGTGAGATAATCAATAAACATTTAGTGGGGAGAAGAATGAAGATCCTGTTAAGCAGTGGGAACTGGCAGCACCCAAAGCCCTTCTGCTCATGAGAAAACCTATGGGACAGACATAGTGATTGCAAAGCAATAATCCAAAGCACTGTTTTTAGGCCTTGAGGCCTTTAGGCAACAGTACATTTGAGAAAAAAAGGTTAATACGGTCACCCTAATTACAGCCCACTTTCACATACTTCATATATAAGCGAAGACAAGCCAATTAGGTAGAAAGGAAGATAAGGGAAGTTTTATTTGTATACTAATTAAACCCCTGATGAAATTAAAGGAAAAACATACAGCTCTGTAATTGTGTCTGAGAAAGGTCACTTCAGGTTCAGTTATCAGAACAGCACAGCCTTGAGATATTTCACTTAATCCACAATATAGCTCTCACTTTGTATCCTGGGTCTTAATATTTACAAAAATAAGAAAATTTCAAAGCCTGATAGTGCATTTATCTTTAAATATTGCTATGAATAATTTCAATTGTTAAAAAGTTAAGTCTAAATATGATGAGGGGAAAAAACTCTATCCATAAAAAAACCCTATATGCTACAATGCTAATTCTTAAAAATGCTGAGTTTTCACTTTATATACAAAAGGTTTTAATGTAACTTTTAAAATGAAGCCCCTAAGTTATTTATATGTAATCAACTGTTCTTCAGTGTAATTATATAGATAGATAGATAGATAGATAGATAGATAGATAGATAGATAGATAGATATATGAATCCACATGATCATTGAACATCATGCTTCACTGTCCACAAAAGTATCCTATGTACAAACTCACTTATTATCAGAACTATTATGCCTGTTGTTTTAAGGAGAATATGATAAGAAATTTGCAATTGGTGAGATTAAATTCACAAGATGGAATAAAAGTGAAGACATGGGAAAAGCAAGAAAGATATAGGAAATATCAAAAGTGGAAAGCACTGGGATATTTAAAGTGCTACAAATAATTTTTTCTAAGCCTTTATGGTTTTATTTATTCCAACCATGTATGATTGGAAAACTTTTTGTAATAAATTGTGAATTGCAATAAATATCTTGTCCATTAGCTCATCTTGTCAAACCATTTCATTAAGTAGATGTTTATTTTGTAGCCCTCTTGAAAAGTTCTTTAAAAGATAGCATAATAAAAGGATTATAAATACCATATATCTGTGCACTTCAGCACAATGCACATAGGATATAACTGTGGTGGTAATGAATAAAAACTATTGAAAATGTAAGAGTTACAAAACTGAGCCCCCTCATTAAAATAATTTCTTAATAAGTATGGTATAAAACACTTACAAAAGTTCTATATATGGATTTGAATATATCAAAAGTTAACAACTCTGAATCATTGACAGATGCTTGATGGGAATAAACAAGTCTTTCACACGAGGGTGCAGACCAGTAGTACTTTAAGCCATTAGGCCAACCAGGAAGACAGTGCCCCAGGGGATGATATAGCTTTTATAGATTTTCCTTTGTCTAATAGGAAATGTCTATGGATCTACATTCCTACGTTAATAGAGGCTAATGGCTCACTCAATTTGGAACAAAAAGTTAATAATATGAAAAGATACTGGGAAAAACAAAACAAAAATAATGAGTTAATTTCTTAATCATAAGAATAGCCAAAATACACAAATAAAAGATATTAGTTACTGCTCCCTAAGGATATAATGTCCTATGATGGGATGTATTAAGTGAAATACATGAAGGCTCCTAAAAATTGAGAGTAAAAAAAGAAGCAAAAAATGCTTGCCACTGAATTTTCTCTTATTTTAATAACAAGCATACAGGACTTCAATATGCTGAATGTGTGGTATAAACAATACGTTCACAAGGAATTTTGAATTTAACATTTTATATTTTCTCAGAAAATTCTAATAGAAAGATATATCATTCTGGAGTTCCTTCATCATAAAAAAGCATCAAGAAAAAAATAGAATTTAGAGTGAGAAGTAAAATTTGTGATCATCTAGCCAACATATTCATTTTTTCAGATGAAAAATTGAAGCTAAGAATGGCTAAGTGACATCCATAGTCATACAAGCCTAGCACAGTGCCTGGCACATAGTAAACACTTAATAAATGCTTATTGATTTATATTTATTAAGTCTCCGGACTGCAAGTCCAATGATTTTTCTACCATACCTTATAAAGTTCTCTTTTTAAAAGGAAATTTTTCCTAAAAGCTGGCATTTTATGGATATCACCTAAAAATCTTTACCTGAAAAGGTAAAGAAGGCAGATTGAAAATTATTATAAATTGAGGCAGAAGTAGGCCGAATTTCTAATTCATTATCACATAATGAATCTATGATGTCATTGAGGAGGCCCTGTAGTATTCTGCAGTCAGTACACAAAGTCATTTAAGCAAAATTATCTGGAGGACTGTGCATGGGACAGTGGCAAACACTGTTAGTATGGATGTTTTATGCTTCACTTGATATTGCTAATCAGAGGATCACTAGAGCAAGTTTTCTTGTTGGTTACATCTAGAAAAGAATTTTGTATAATCTCACCAGTCTTCAAAGTATTTGAAAAGCTATCATGTGGAAGAGGAAATAAGATGTATTCAGTTGGGCCAAAGGGGAAAGAATTCAGAGCAAAGCATGGAAGGCAGAGTCACAGTTAGGCTGCATATGAGGAAAAACTACCTAAGAGTTAGCAATATCCAAAGGTGGAATGGGCTCCGTCAAGATGTAACCTAGTACCTCAGTGCAGGCCTTTGAGCAAAGACTGAAACAGAAATGACAACCTCTTGTTAGAGGAAATTCTTGTTTGGATGCAGATTAGACTTGAGGACCCTTCTGAGGCGCCTTAACAATTTTAGATTACATGACTATGTAAAAACAAATGGAAGCAACAAAATATAACTTGTCTTGCTTCTAGCCTCAAAGGATTACTTTACATATATATTTTTACATATATACATAAACACACACACACACACATTCACATAAAATTCCTTCTGCATTTGGAATTGCATTTAGTAATATGTGTCACTCTGCTGTGTTGTTTTACACTTTGTATAAAACTTATGTTCAGATAATTAAAATAGCTATACCACCAAAGCAAAAAAGAGACAGAAAGAAATATCTAGAACTTTGTGTGATAAATATTAAGCATAAAATGAAATCATATGCAAATATCTACCCCTTTTCCAGACAAGTATTTCCAAACATATGCCCATTACAGGAAGTATACAGTTAGATAATTAACAAAACTGAATTCTATAAAGAAACTCAAATAAGACTGAGCAAATGAGCTGTGGATATTCACCTTTAAAATTTCAAATCACAGTGCAAGATTTTGCTATATAATGTCTACTAATCATTGGAACCATGCTGTTACATATTCCCACACATTCCTTTCAAAATAAACTTCTAAATTTCTGTCTATAATAAAGAAGGAATATAGTCTTTCTTAGCAAAATAAATTGAAAGTACTACATATTAAAATGCAATAACAGAAAGAAAAAAGAAAAAGACATTCGTGATCATTTAAAATTTACTGAAGACTGAATTATTAAGACACATATGGTATACAAAATTGTGGCAAGGGTTAAATAATGAGGGAGATAGGAGAATGATGGAAACCAAGACATTAACATATCTCAAAAGACAATAGGAGGAGTGTTGTGAAGAAAATAGCAGAAATTCTCTCAACTGGAAAATATACTCAGAAAAGTGCAGAACAGACAAGCAGTAGCTAGATTTATTGTGACACGCAGCATGTAACCAGTAACGTGACAGTAATGTTTTTGCAGCATATAAAGCAAACTACATCAGCTGTTCTACAGATCTCATGAGATAGAAACTACCTGAGGATGGCAACCAGCATAATGCTGCCATAATAAAATCAACTTTGATGTGGTTTCTAAGTTCCCTTAGAAGAGACCTAAGAATGCAAGAGAATAATTATGTAGAGTTTTGGCCTAAATTATATCGTGTGTGTGGTGTGTGTTTGTGTACACATACATATACACATATATGTATGGATGGATGCATTTATGTGTGTATGCATGTATGTAAACTCAGGGAGTTCTATAACTTCATTCCTTTCTCAATCTCTTATCATTACATCACCATTACCTGAAATTGCCTAATTCTACGGTGTGGCAATATTTTAAATGACTTGAGTTAGTTATTTTAAAAAGCAGAAAAATGATCATTCAAAATTTAAAGAGCTTTTTCACAGGATCATTTAAATTCAATCTGTAAATTAATGTATCTGAAAGGTATCAAAGGGGGCATAAAGATAAAGAAAATACATAACTATATAGAGCACTGATTGGTTATAATTGCGTTTCCATATTACAATCAAAAGGAATTTTGGTTTGAAAAATGGTTCAAATAGAAGTGTTTAACACTTCTTTAAGTTGCATAACAGAATGGTTAAAGCTTCTGAAAAAGAAATTACTCAAAAAATATTTTAACAAAGTCCTACACAAATGGATCATCAAGGCAAGAGGTACCCCTCTGTTCTTAAAGGTTTTGCTACTGTAATGTAAGCTTTACCAAATCTTTTGAAAAACTGTTAAAGCATTGAAAATGGTTTTAGACATAATCTATATTTCTGTCAATTATTGAGCTCAATAATTTGCACAATCTAATGACTGAAACCCAATTTTAAAAATCTATTCTAGGTTACTTTAAGTTTGAAAGATAAGCATAGAAAATCATTTCCTTTATTTTGATCATAGGGGTTTAATAATATTTTTAAACCTGCCTACTTCACTGTAGTTTTGTACACTGAAGACCTGGGGTTCCCTAAATAACTGTTCATACACTGAACATTGACTATGGAAACATATTTTTCCACTATTATAAATTCAAAGGTGTATCTCTATAGAAAAAAAAATTTAACCCTTAACCTTCAAGAAAAATCCTACTTAAGAATTTTAACCTGAACTAATACCAGATTAATATTCCTTTTTTCAATGTAGTGTTTAAATCTTAGAATTTTTTAAAGGAAAAAACAGTCAGCGACAATTCACATAACCACATTATTTAACTGAATGCATAAAGATTGCAAATAGTAATCTCTACAAAATTCCCAACTAGTCATCTACTCTACCTTGAAAGGTCTCTAGTGATCAGCAAATCCATCTCTCCAGGCTTTCCATCTTTGGGTAGCTCTTATTAGGAAATTTTTCCTTACACCAAGTGAAAATTTGCCCCTCTCTAACTTATACCTAATCTCCTAGTTATTTTCTCTGGGGACAAGCAAGACGAACTAAACCCATATTACAGATAATAAACCTTCCAATACTTGAAAAGAACTATGGTCTTAAAGTCTTTTTAGTTCCAAGTTAAACACTCCTATTTCCTTCAACCAATCCACATATGACATGGTTTAAAATCTTCTCACTATTATAGTAGAATTCTATTCAAAATTTAAATATTTAGTAGCCATACTGGTAATTCTCTGCATATTAAACAAAATTCATTAATAAGAAGCCTCATTGACAAGTAACTACCCCAAGTCATTCATTCATCAAATTTTCAGTAGAGAAAAAGTGTTACCATATCTTTAAAATTTAATATTAATTTACCCTTGCATCTATCCCAAAAGAGATTTTAATGTTCCTTACTAACCTGCTTCCATCAGTAAACTAAGCTTTTGTGATTCAGGACCTCCCATGTTTGCAAGATCACTGTCATCATCATTATCATAACTCAAATTTATACTAACACTAAGATTTACAAAGAATTTTCCTTAGCACAATTCTATGAAATAGGTAGTACAAATATTATCCTCGTTATATAGATGAGAAAACTAAGTAACAAAAAGATTTAAGTTACTTGATTATTGCCTTACAATTAGTATCAGAATGGGTGTTCAACTTGAGATCTTTTGCCTCTGAGACCATTGTCCTTTCCATTATAGCACTTGTGTGGAACTCTATAAAATAAACCTACAATGCAGGACTGGTTAAATATTAGATTTAAATACTGGATTTTCAAAGTAAGGTTGATCTGAAATGTGCATGATTATCATTTGCAAATGAATAATAATATGGATCCATGTTGGACAATTCCTTTTTTTTCTTTTACAGAAAGCAGAGAACTTTCTAACAAGTGACATGCTGCCAGACCACAGTCTTAAAACATTCCCCTGTGGTTCCAGATATATCCTTTTATGCTAGTCTGCAACGTACAACCTCTCCAAAACCCTTTCATAACTGAAACAACAAAGTGCACTTTTTCCAAGCAATATCATGCATAACCCCTTCAGTCTCTCTTCCACTGGGAATGCAGAAGATAGCCTCATTATGGAGTTATTGCAACAAGATGTAGTCCATTGGCATGGGCTCATTGTGATGGAATTCCATTGAAATATTTGAAACACAGATGAGCTACATTAAAGAATGCATCTGTAGAACAGTATCTCTAAATATGTTGTAGTAACGTAATTTGCCAAGGAATTCAGAAGTCCAAAAAGTTGCTTTATGAATGAAATGCAAGATAAATGTGCTAACATTCCCAAACTATAACCCTAAAGTACCTAAAGAAGAATTACTTAAGCTCTTGTACTCACACATTGACCACAATGAAATAGTTCATTTAAATCTTTGGTTGGATTCTGCCCAGAAATTAATAAGATTTTATCTATTTGTAAAGAGAATCAATGATGATAAAGTATATGATTGATCAATTATTTAATTAATCTGAACATTGTTTTGTGGAGAAATGTTCACTTTTTACCATTTAAAAGATGTTTTATAATATTGCTATGAGGAAAATAAATTATGGGGGGAAAAAAACTTGCTATCGGTGGTGCCCAGTTTCACTGATAGTTTAGGCTTTTAGGCAGCTGAAGGTGCTGGTAAAGAGTTTCTTAGCCATATGGTCAATTAACCACTAACTAAACCCTGAGACCAAAAGAGAGGTGAGGGCTTGAGCATAACGTATGTTACAAAAGGAAAATATGCCTGGAAGATAGACCCCAAACATTCATCTCCTATCCAAATGAACCCCAATGGAGAACTAAAAGAAATTATGAGACAAAGTAGCTAGGCAGTTACCATATTTTCCCTTTCTGAAAGGGCCTGTGGTTAAAAAGGAATAAGGGCATCTCTAAGATAGACAGGCAGATGGATTGATAGATATAAAAGTTGCATAAAATGGATAAATATTATCTGGAACTATATGTATATATGTATGTGTGTGCATGTGTGCATAGATACATATATATAATATGTATATATATTTATATATATACACACATCCCCTCATTTCAAATGGGATTTGCTATTCTAGCTTAATTATATATGTAAGCCATATCACTATGATTAGCAAAATTTCTCCTTAAAAATTGTTTATAGTTCTATTTCATCTAGATATATAATGACTATACTTCTCATTTCATTTGATTTCAATGAACATTTATAAAACATCTACTAAGGGAAAAGCATTGTTCTAGTTGGTAGGAACACAAAGACAAAAATGAAAACAGTCCCTGCCCTCAATTAGAATTGCATTACATTCTTAAGGTGGCAAGTAGAGAGAGAAAGGAGAGTCAAGGGAAGAAAATTTTTTTATCAAAACAAAAAATATATTAAACCAGGAATTTGAAGAGGAAAAAAAGGGAAGAACACTGGGGACTGTGTACCTTAAGGACTTAGGGAAAGGACATATATCCAGCAAAGGAAACAAAGAAGGAACAGTTAAAAGATGGGAGAACCGAGAGAGTATATATTACAATGACTATGTATTATTTCACATTTTCATCCTACAGGATGGTCGATAGGAAGGCCTCTGGAATATTAGGTAGATGCTCCACAGAAGATTTCAGGAAAGTTATGGACAGGGATCACATAAGATAATCAAGCTGGAAAGAGCATCAATAGAAGGATTGTTCTCACACTGATAAGATCACAAACCCTCTGAAGGGCTGAAGCATCTTCAGAGCCCAGAACCATGACTTAGACTTGATGGGTAGGAAATAAGTAGTTAGGGAATTGGATTTATTGAACTGAATTTTGAAAATAGCTGAAAATGCATTTTATTTTGATATCTTCTGATTTTATATTACCAGTATTTTCCCCACTGTATTCCCTCACCAACCCACTCCTAAAAAGTCATCCCTTATAATAGACTATGAAGAAAAGAAGAAAAGAAAAAGTTCCATAAAAATTAACACTAAAAAATCTAAAGCCAAATGAAGAATTCCATACCCATTGCCCCCCAACTCCCTAAAGGAGATAAGGAGATGAAGGCATTTTCTCTTTGTGGAAATTAGGAACTTAAAAAAATTGACTAGGCTTCGACACAACACTTACCAGCTGTGGGACCCTGGGCAAGTCACTTAACCCCAAATGCCTAGCCCAAAAAAAAAAAAATCTGACTAGGAAAAAAAGTGAAATCAAAATACCAGTATTAAATATGAAAAAAGAGATATCACAATAAATGAAGAAATAAATAATCCTAGAAATTTTGCTTACCCATATGAGATTGCTTTGTTGAATGATAAAAGCTTATAATCAGAAAAAAAGAATGTCAGTTCATGAACATAGAAGTAGAATATTTGTGACTTACAGTAAGATCAAGTGCATGACCACCTCTATGTGTAACTAAGGTGAAACAGAGGAACAGGTGATGGTAATTGAGGAGCTTGAGGTACTAAGAAGTTAAGCGTTATTGTTGAAGTCCCCTAGTATAACGGCAGGAGTTGGAGGGCAGAGAAAAGCAGTGAACCAGGCACTAAACTCATTGAGAAAGAAATAGAAGATACACCAAAGGATGAGAAGGTCAGTAAATAAAGACTACCAGGATCTAAACAGTGATAAATTTAAATAACATGAACTTCAAAGTAGGAGAGGTTGCTGAGTGATAGTAGTAAAAGAAAAGTCTGGAAGTAGCAATGGGAAACATGGAGTATTCTGACTCCCTCATCATGGTAAGTCAAGGGGGTAGGTGCCACCAACGCTGGAAAGTGGGACCAGCAATAATGTGTTGTGAGGAGGGATTCAGGTCTCCATGACCATAAAGATGAAGAAAATTTATTTATTATAACAATTAATACCCATCTTTCTCTTAAATATACAGAACCGTGAGACTAGTAGTATAAGAATATAATTTAGGAAATCAGTTTGTATGCCAATTTAATACTTATCACCATAAAAAGGCATTCTAATTATTAAATATAAAAAGGCATTAAAATATGAGAATAGTACAAAGGGACCAAAAATTTTGCACTCAAAATATTTAGCTCTCAAAAATTCTGCAACCTACATCTGTAGAGAAAAATATGTGTGTATACAATTATTTAAGACAAATGAACATTATTTTCATAAAAACAGTTATGATTGTAGAAACACTGAGCTATACCTTAATAAGAAATTGCACTAATAATGATTCAAATAGATGATGAGGATATTAAGCATGTTTGACTTTTTTTTGGTCCAGACCTCTGACTTCATCAGTGTGAAGAATTCTCAGTTTGCTAACTGCCTCCTAGACTTATATTCTAAGAGACTGCTTTTGATACTGAAAAGTTAAATAATGTGTGCAGGGTCACATAGCTAGTATGTATCAGAGTCAGGATTTCAACTAAGGTCTTCCAGACTTCAAGGCTGGTTTCCTATTTGCACTATCTTAATACAAAATGAAGCTAGGAAATTAGCTGACTATATAAAATTGTTTGGCTGGGGCAGCTAAGTAGTGCAGTGGATAGAGCACTGGGCTTGGGACTAGGAAGACTCATTTTCATGAGTTCAAATCTAGCCTCAGATACTTATTAGCTGTGTGACCCTGAGCAAGTCACTTAACCCTGTTTGCATCTGTATCCTCACCTATAAAATAGGCATGAAAAGGAAATGGCAAACCATCCCAGTATCTTTGCCAAAAAACACCAACCTGCAGTCACAAAGAGTTGGACGTGAAACAACTCAAGGATGACAACAACAAAAATAAAATCACGTACTATACAATTTACATGTAACTATACAATTTACATTTATACTTGATTACTATCATTTGTCCATTCCCGCAGACATAAGAAGACTTTCTGAGTATAGACACTAAAGGAATTAATATTCTAACCATTTTTAATTCCTAACACAATATTCCCATCATAATAAACATCTGTGGTGTTCAAGTGATTAGATACTCTAAAGATAAGCTTTCTGCTTGTCTAAAATGTGTTAGGATAACAGGACAGAGGTCTCTTCTATCAACAGTCTTAACATCCAAAAGATTTCCTAATCTTTAAAATAGCTTCCCTGTGTTCCTGGATTTAGATGAGAAGCTCTCTTGTTGATCTTGAGGCAGGTTCAGTGTTCAGACTCTACTTCTGAAATAGGACAAAACCACACAAAAAAGTGCCTGTTTTATCTCCCAAGGCAGTTCTTATTGACCTGTTAATAAGGATCCTTACATAAAGCATTTATCTACCAAGTATCATGCTGGCATTTAGCCATGCCTTTAATATTCAAAGACAAAACTGACAAATATGCTTCACACTGTGGAGTTTCAGGTCTTCTACTTTTATGGAGGTTAATACTATCCCATACTTTTTTTTGCAAATGTAAAACAGTACAAAGGCCATGCCAGCATTCCAAAAGAAGATCAAAACACTACAAAGGCATGCTTATTGGGTAACTCCCTTCGCTCTGGAAATTGGATCATAAAGTACAATTCCTTAAGGGCAAGTACTGTTGGTTTCTGAATTGGACACTTTAAAGTAACTAAATATAATGCAACAGCACTATAACAAAAATAAAAGATGAATATATTAGTTGAATATTTTTTCTAGACAAAAGTATGTGTTAATTAAGGCTACAGAGATTATCTGCAAAATGTATTAATCATCATCACATAATCATGTAGAAGACAGGAATATATGCTTAGCTAATTGCCTCTAAAGTTTTTCTGTCTCATTTCACTGCAAATGTAACAGTATGTAATAGGTAACTTGAATTAGTGACTACAATTATATTAAATAAGTGACTGAAGAAAACAATCACTGATTCTCAGATGAATGAAAAGTTTAGAACACAGTGAATTCATGACTTTTTGCAATCGTGTGAATTAATTTTGGTCAACCTTTTAAACAATAATGTATTATTAGCTAATAACATAAAACTCAAAGATAGATCCTCTGGTGGTCCACTAATCTAGCATTTTCACATTCAGTAAACTATGGATTTTGAAATTAAAATAAATCAGTATTATATCTAGGATGTTTAAGTGGCTGTTAAGTAGCACTTTCCTGGTGATTTCAAAAGAACTGGTTTTCTAAATACCTAGCATAATTTCCTCCTTCTCATCATCAGAAATATGTTTTAAGTACTTATCTGTATAGGACACACTTCTTAGAATTAAATGCTGTCCCTTACCTTCCAGAAGATTATAGTTGAAAACAAACTACATGAATATGCACAGAAAATTATGAACAGGTTAAATACAAATAGCAAGGAGATAAGGTGTCATTTTGATATTATTTACAGGCCAAATGTGAAGTGTATTACAGGGAAGGGAAGTGAGAAAAGCCATGAGAACTTCAAAAAAGTTCTAGAATTAGACTAGCATTCTATGATTTCAGTTATCCACTTTATAAAGCATTTTTCATTTTAAAAAAAAGAATCAAGTAGGAATGAAATTCTTTAAGTTGGTTATATTCTTCAAAGATTTACTTAATACTTACTATGGTTATTTCATTTCCAAAGAAGAGAACTGGCTTTGTTTTAAGGGCCACTTAGCATCTTTAAAATTACTTTAAATTACTGCAGATTATTTCTGTAGTAAAAAGTTAATTTAGTTTCTACAATTCTAAATAACACCACCCAGAGGATCTGGTTCATTAAATACAAAACCAACCGAAAATAAACTGCATCTAAGAAAGGTTGATTATGAACTATAGTTAAGCAAGGTCACACTAAAGCATAAAGCAATTTATCTCTAGTTTCATGCTAAGATATGCATTCAACATTCCATTTAAACACTCATCTCAGTGTTGGTTTATCTATGGAGTTTCAAAGCTGAAAGATAAAAAAATCTTTATGATCTCAAACTTAACAGCAAAAAAAAAAAAAAAAAAAAAAGAAGAAGATCATGGGAAAAGTTGATTAAGGTGAAAAGTAAATGTACCCTATGGACATTCCCTCTAACTAATACTCCCTTATAAAAACAAGCCAAAAAAAAAATACCCTCCAACTACAAGGGACTTGAGGATTACAAAGAAAAAAAAAAGTATAAACAAGGAGTCATAAGTGCTACTATTTAGGCTGCTAGGAAAAAAAATTGTTTAGAACATAAAACACACACATTCAGTTTTATAGGTCTATTGATTGCTTTTGCACGTCTCAAGGTAATGTGGTCACTTTGTAGGTGATTCAATAACATAACAAAAATCTCTCAGGAATCTGGATTTAACAAGAAGCTGCCCTGCATTTTTTGAATGAAAATACAAAGTTACTTGAAGCTTAAAACTAACTGGAATAAGTGATATGCAAGTAGATGTGTTTAACAACTATGACTTATACTTATGCAATAATCCCATTTTTCTTCCAACGCTTCAGTCAATAAATCTCTTACTGTACTATAAATTCCAAGGTCATGGACAAAGGTGTTTATTAGTATAATTACAATGTAGCTATAATACCATTAAGCCTCCAGTTCCACATTTTAAAAGTTAGTAAAAATTGAAGATTAATAAAATCAAGAGAATGAGGTCTTACACACTAAGAAATGCTTATTATCATTCCCCAAATCCATATGTTCTATTACTTCCAAATTTCTAAAACCGTGTATCTTTAAAAATAAGGAACATTTAAAAAATTATTTGCAAAGTAATTTTGTGATAATAAATAGAAGACATAGAAAAAACAAAGGGCTAACAAACAAAATAGTAGTCTTCTGAAAACAACCAATTTCAACAGATTGAGCCATATAAGTTTAAGTTGAAAAAATAACCATGTAAACAAAGCTTTCTTATATAATAGACATTATAGACTCTACTCAGTTCTTCCATAATGTTGAAGACTTTGGCTCTATCAGGACTGTAAATAAAAGCAACATCACCATTAAGTCCTGGTTTAAAACCTAGACATGTCAAACTCAGCGCAGTCCCTAACCATAATAAAAAGTAATATGAAAATGTTTAACAAAATAAATAAAAATACAATACAACATAGATAATGGTAATTTGTGATTTTTTTAAATCAATATGCTGATTGCAGGGATCTATTTCTATTTGAATTTGACACTACCACTCTGCATGATCCCAGAAGCAGCACTCAATTAAAAGTAGCATCCTATTAGGGATCAATCACAAAAAGTCAAGGTGACCAGCAACAGTCTGGGATGCAGTGGAAGACCTTAGCATGTTAAATATCTAACCAAGCTCTAAGTGCTCCATAGCACTTGCTTTGGCTACCATCATGCCCATTAGAATACATTGTTCTCATCTGCCCATTTTGCCACACGCTCAAGGGTAAACACTCCCCTAACTCACCAAGGGTTTAACATTTATCGGTTACCCTCAATGTGACTTAGTCCATCTACTGAGACAGTTTTACCAAGGTGTAACTATTATGCCTGTTACAGCTTCTTGAAGCCACAGATAAGAGCTGGATTGCAAGTGTACACCAAAGGTGGAAAGCAGCCCTGAAAAAAAGGGCTCAGCAGCCCTCATACCAGAAGTACCAATCTTTCCTAAACAACTGATACACCCACAAAAATTAATAGTAAACAATGAAAGGAATATAACTCCTATAGTCTCTCAGAAAGGACTACAGAATAATGGGTGGGGAAGCAAAGTGAGATATTGAAACAAGAAGGGAAAACGAGGAAAAGTTCTATTGAATGTTAGGAGAAGATTTTATTAAAAAATGTTCCTGTGGACAGAAATGGTTCCACAATGGAAGACAGGGACCCTCCACTGAGTACAATCTGCAAAAATTTAGTGCTGAGAGAGATCACTACAACTGAGAAAATGTTGGTCACCATGCCTCAGGAGGAGAATCAGAACTTCGGGGAACAACTGAAATTCAGAAGGGTAGGTGAGCATGAAGCCAAAGAGGATATTTCATACTAAACAGTGGGAAACTGATGATGGGGGCAAGGGGCTTGCAGGTGGCAGGGAAGAGAAATGAACTACACAATCAAGGATACAGAAAAATGTATACCACAGAGCAAAATTTTTAGCCTCTCTCTCTAATGCAGGAATTTTTATGTCTAAGAGTGAGCCACAATTGGAAAAATAAAAGGGGGGGGGGGGTTGAGAGGCAGCCTCAGCCTCAGCCTCAGCCACAGCCACAGGAATGCTCACCTCACAGATAGTGGAGGGGGATGGAGGAGGAGTATCAGAAAACTAAGCAGGAGAAGCCTGAAAGAACTTGTGCTGCCTAGGGATGCCAGGTCCATCTGTGCTGCTGAGACCAAGCAAGAAGGAACTATCATACGCTGGGTGACTGGAGAAGCAGTAGGGCAGGGATGCTGCTGGCTGTGAGCAGTTACAGGAGAGCTGAGTTCTTGGTTTCAGTTCCAGGCCAGAGCAGAAAACTGACAGTTATAGCCACTGGAGGTTTCTCAGGGAACAAAACTATTTCCAACATAGTATGCCCAGGCAGGGGGGGCCCTAGCTGTGGCTTAGATGGGGAAAGGAGTTGCAGAGGTTGGGCCCACGACAAAGCTCAAAAAATAACAGTAAGGAGGACCTGAGGGCAGAGGCACCATCCCCCACACCCTAGGAAGAGAGGTGATTATAATAACAAGCTGCTAAAAATGAAACAAAACAAAAATGAGCAAGCAAAGGAGAAAGAACCCAACCGTAGACAGTTATTACAGGAATAGAGAAGACTGGAGTTCATCTTTAGAGGAGGATACTGAAGCAAAAAAAAGCCTCTCCTACCCAAAAGAATAATGTCAAATGATCTCCTGACCAAAAAGAATTCTCAGAAGAACTCAAAAAAAACTTTAAAGATCAAGTAAGAGAGACTGGGGAAAAAAAGAACAATCCAAGAAAACCAAGAAGATTGCAAAAAGAAAAGTCAACCAACTGGTAAAGGAGATCCAGAATCTTAATGAAGAAAATAACTCCTTGAAAACTAGAATTGGGCAGAGGGAAGCCAATGACATTATAAGAGACCAAGAAATAATAAAACAAAATAAAAAGAATGAAAAAGTAGAAGAGAAAGTGAAACATATCATAAGAAAAACAACCGATCTGGAGAACAGATTAAGAAGAGAAAACATAAGAATAATCACTCTACCTGGAACCTACAATAAAAAAAGAATCTTGATGCAATAATACAAGAAATAATTAAAGAAAATTGTCCTTTAGTTTTAGAACAAGAGGGGAAAGCAGAAAGAGAAAAAAATCCAGCAATCCCCACCTGAAAGAGATCTTAGGATGAAAACCTACAGGAATATCATAGTCAAATTCTGAAACCCCTAGGTTAAGGAAAAATATTACAAGCAACGAGAAAAAAAAAATAATTCAAATACTGCAGAGCCACAATTAGAATTACACAAGACCTAGTAGTGGCTATAGTAAAAGACCATAGGTCTTAGAACACTATATATCAAAGACTGAAAGAACCGGGATTATGGCCAAAAACATCATACCCAGCAAAGTTACGTATAATTCTGAAGAAAAAAAAAAGGACATTCAATGAACTGACAGACTTTCATGATTTTGTCACCAAAAAAAAATAAATAAACCAAACCCAGAACTTAAAAGAAAATTGGATGGACAAGATCCAGGAGTAATATAAGGTAAATACCAAAGGCCAGTTAGAAGTGACTCAATAAGGACAAAATTTTTATAAAAATTTTTTATATGTGGAAATGACCTAAGACTGTCATTAGTAAGTGAGTAGTTCAAAAGGAGAGGGTTGATAGTATTGGGACCCTACTCACATCAGATATGGGTTAAAGGGATAACATCTACATTTAGAAGGGTATAAAAGTCTTCTAAATTTATAAAGAAATAAGAGCATAAGGGAACAGATTAAGGGGCAGGGGGATGGATAGATTAACAGGAATGGGTTAAAGACAGAACAACATATATATCGAGAAAGGTATAAAAATCTTCTAAATTCAGAAAGAAACAAAAGGGCAAAGGGATGGGGTGGGGGGAGAAGATGAGGGAGAGATTCTAAGAGGAGGAGTAGGTTAAGGAATAGGAAGGCAAGGTAGTGGACAGAAGTAAAGCAGAGGAGGGAGGAAGGACAGGAATAGAGTGAGAAGGATAGTGAGGAAAAATAGGAAGGAGGAAAATATACAAATAATTATAGCTTAGAATATGAATAAGATAAATTTATTCATAAAATGGAAACTGAAAGCAGATTAGACACTTGAATTCAACAATATGTTGCTTTTAGGAAATGCTATAAAAATGAGATATACCAAAACATAAAATAAAGGTCAAGAGTAGAATTTATTATGTAAAAAAGTAGGGTAGTAATCATTATCTCAAAAAAAGTTAAAACTAAAGATGATAAGATGGTACATTTAAAGAATCCTAGAGAATCAATTCAAAAACTACTTGAAACAATTAACAACTTCAGCAAAGTTGCAGGATATAAAATAAACCCACATAAATCATCAACATTTCTATATATTACCAACATAGCCTAGCAGCAAGAGATAAAAAGAGAAGTTCCATTTAAAATAATTGTAGACAATATAAAATATTTGGGAGTCTACTTGCCATGACAATCCCAGGAACTATATGAACACAATTACAAAACACTTTTCACACAAATAAAGTCATATCCAAACAAGTGGAAAAACATTAATTGCTCATGGGCAGGCAGAGCCAATATAATAATAATGACAATTCTGGCTAAACTAATTTACTTATTCAGTGCCATATCAAACTACCAAAAATTATTTTATAGCACTAGAAAAAACAATAACAAAATTCATCTAGAAGAACAAAAGATCAAGAACATCAAGGGAATAAATGAAAAAAAAATGCAAAGAAGGTGGCCTAGCCTTACCAGATCTAAAACTATACTATGAAGTGGCAATCATCAAAACTATTTGGTACTGGCTAAAAAACAGAGTGGTGGGTCAGGGAATAGGTTAGGTACACAAGACACAAGACACAAGCACTAAACAAATGTAGTCTGTTTGATAATCTCAATAGGAATGAATAGGAATGTATATGTATAGCCTATATCAGACTGCGCACCATCTTGGGGAGGGAGGGGGAGAGAGAGAGGGAGAAAAATTTTAAATTCAAAAGCTTATGGAAGTGATTGCTGATAAAATAAGCTAATAAAAATAGATATAGAAAAGAGCTTAGACATCATATTTCAAGAAATTATCAAGGAAAACTGCCCTGATATTTTAGAACCAGAGAGTATAATAGAAATTGAAAGAATCCACCCATCACCTCCTGAAAGAGATCCCCAAATGAAAACCCCTAGGAATATTATAGCCAAATTCCAGAGTTCCCAGGTCAAGGAGAAAATATTACAAGCAGCCAGAAAGAAACAATTCAAATATTGTGGAAACACAATCAAGATAACAAGATTTAGCAGCTTCTATATTAAGGGATGAGCAGGCTTGGAATATGACATTCCAGAGGCCAAAGGAGATAGGATTACAACCAAGAATCACCTACACAGCAGAACTGAGTAGAATCCTTCAGGGGAAAAAATGGACATTCAGTGAAATAGTGAACTTCAAGCATTTTTGATGAAAAGACCAGAGCTAAATAGAAATTTTACTTTCAATTACAAGACTCAAGAGAAGCATGAAAAGGTAAACAGGAAAGAGAGACTTATTAAAGTTGAACTGTCTACATTCCTACGTGGAAAGATGTTTTTTATAACCATAAGACCTTTGTCAGTATTAAGGTAGTTGGAGGGAAATTATATATTATATATATATATATATATATATATATATATATATATATACACACACACACACACACACATATATGTATGTATGTATGTATACATAGATAGATAGATAGATAGATAGATAGATAGATAGATAGATAGATAGATAGACAGATAGATAGATAGATAGATAGATAGATAGATAGATGGCACAGGGTGCGTTGAAGATGAAGGGGTGATATCTAAAAAATAAAATTAAGGGGTGAGAGAGGATTATACTGGGAGGAGAAAAGGAGAAGTAAAATGGGGTAGATTATCTCACATAAAACAGACAAGGAAAGGCTTTTACAGTGGAGGGGAAGTGACGGAAGATGAGAGGGAATGAGCGGATCTTATTCTCATTGGATTTGGCTTAATGAGGGAATAACATACACATTCAATTGGGTATGGAAATCTATCTTATCCTACAGGAAAACGGGGGGGAGGGGGATAAGGGGGGAGGCAATGATAGAAGGGAAGGCAGATTGGGAGAGGGGGTAATCAGAAGCAAACATTTCTGAGGAGGGACAGGGTCAAAAGAGAGAATAGAATAAATGGGAGGTGGGATAGGATGAAGGGAAATTTAGTTAGTTTTTCACAACATGCCTACTATGGAAGTGTTTTGCAAGACTACACATGTATAACCTGTATTGAGTTGCTTGCTATCTCAATGAAGGTGGGTAGGGAGGGAGGAAGGAAGAGAATATGGAACCCAAAGCTTTAAAAACAAATGTTAAAAATTGTTTTTACATGAACTGGGAAATAAGATATACAGGCAATGGGGTATAGAAATTTATCCTGCCCTAACCTACAGGAAAATAGAAGAGGAAGGGGATAAGAGAAGGGTGAGGGGTGAAAGAAGGGAGGGCAGATTAGGGGAAGGGGTATTCAAAATGTGCGCTGTCTTGGGTTGGGGGGAGGGGCAAGATGAGAAGAAAATTTGGAACTAAAAATCTTGTGGGAATGAATGTTAAAAACTAAAATTAAAAAAATTTTTAAAGGCGTAGAAAAAACTTTAAAGTAACAAATTGGAGGGAGAAGGAGTATTTTACATAGTGTTTAACTGAAAGAAAAAGAGGAAGAATTTAAAAACAAGATAAAAGGAAGGCAGAAAAAAAGAGTAAGTTAAGCAAGAAAGAGGAAGGAATGGGGAACAAGGGTACTTGAGGGAGAAAGGAAGACAATTAGTGGAAATAGGGTTGCCTTAAAGTAGATTTATCACTAAAGAGACAAATAGAAGAAAATATGAACCAACCCTACTAATTTTTTTAATGTAAATGGGACAAATAATCCAATGAAATGAAAAAGAATGACAGAATGGATAAGAAAATAAAACTCCACTATCTGTTCCTTACACCTAAGAACAAAGACATTCAAAGAATAAAAATGAGGGGCTAAAACAAAATTTAAAGTGTATCAGATGAATCTAAAAGAGATGCAAACATGATATCAGAAAAAAGTAAAAAACAAAAATTCACAATATAAAGAGAAATAAACAAGGAAATTGCATTATGCTGAAAGGAACCATATACAACAATGTAACACCATTATTAACCTTATTTGCTCCAAATGTCTTAGCATCTAAACAAAGGAAAATTAATTTAATTACAAGAAATATACTGTAACACAAAAATGAGATGTGGGACATGTTAACATCCTTCTTTGTTTCATATAAGCACAGCAGAAAGATAATAAAAGAGAAAATACAAAGTTAAGAAAAGAACTGAAGAATCTAGAGCTAAACCACATATCATTTTCTAAATGGGGCTGCTAAAGAATATATGTATTTCTCAGCACCAGTTTTTGCCTCCAGGGAAAAATAATGTCGTCATTCTCTAACTATCTGGAACACTCAGTTCATCCCTTTTTCATAATCAGTATCTCCACCTTGTTCTGGTCTCATTTCCCTAACTTATTAGTCCTGATACTAAAGGCCAAGCATTTCTTTAATACCCTAGAAAACCTTGCCTGACTGATTTCTGCCATTCTTGCCTGGACAATAACTACCATCCGTTACCTGCTACTCTCCTACTTCTGAAGTCAATGCTAATAGAAGAAATTACAGAATTATAATGATCACACTAAAAATTTATGCTATCTAACCTCATCTTGGCAAACACTGCTACATGGGAATTATTTTCCTGATTTCTTATTTGCTATCATAATACCCATAATGGCCATTTCAACTCTCTCTCTTCAAGTCCAACTCTTAGTTCCATCTCTCTTGTTTTTCTTAGAAGATAATCTTTTCTCTTCCTTCATACTGAGATTAAGGTTACCCAACTTTCATTCAATCATTTACCTTCCTCCACTTTTCTAAACCTCTCAATGTCCTCAATGAACATCTTTTGATTTTTTTTTTATCTCATGGGAAGAAGTGAGCTCCCTTTGAACTAAGGCCAACCCCTTGGTTAACTCTATTCTCAATTCTATCCATTTTAATCTTCTCCATGACATTGTTCCATTGCTCCTCTGTCTCAGTGTTACTTATTCTTTGCATTCAGTTCACAAACAGGCTTACCTGTCTCCTATCCTAAAAATTACATATACATGCACACACATTATATGTATATATAGTGCCTTTGTCCTACCAACACTTCAATTTATCACAAATGAGATAATTTTAGCATTTAACACAGTACCTAGCAAATAACAGGCAACATAAACACTAGCTATTATCATCATCAATATCATACTACAACATCATCATCATCATCATCATCATCATTGCTATCTTCACTGCATAACAAAAGTACTCTACACTCCAAATCACTCTATCCATTAGTTTCTCAAAAACTTGTAATTTGACTTTGTTCACTAGACCAATCAAAATGACAGAGGAGGAAGCAGTATAGTTTTTGCTCTCTCTTCCCCTTCAAAATTACTCCAAGTCCAGTTCTAATCAGGAAATCCAAGGAAAAGTTACAGTTGTCTGAGGACCCCAGGAACAGAGTATGGCCAAGTAGGCACCATATTGAGTCTTGCAGCCTAAGAATTAAACTGGGGCCTGAAGCTGCACTCAAGGCAAGAGGAGGCCCATGACACAGCATGGAAGGGCCTGGCACTGTGGACAGAGCAGAAACAGGTCTCAACAGGCAGTTCTGTCACTAATATCCCACAGCTAAGTCATAGATTCAAGACAGATTGAAAGGGAACCATCATCTAGGGGTGACAGAACAGGGAAAGGAGCAGTTGCAGGCCTGAGGAAAGGGGGCAAGAACAGAAGTTAAGAACAGTTGTGTTACTCCTTCAGTAACAGTAGCTTGGACCCAGTCCCCAGCCCAGTGTGAACCCTGTAGTTTTCTAACCATCACAGGGAGTTAGGGCTAAAGAGAACCTTAAATTCTGTCATTCTGTACCTGAAGAGTCTTCCAACTAGTAGACTATGATTTAGACCTGCAGCAGTCTGCTGAAGCTCCAAAATGAGGAAAATCTACAATTATGTTGCGCAGCTCCGAAACAGGCCAGGAACTTGCAAACTTTAAACCAGGGGGACAACAATCAGACATCACCCCAAATAAGATATCTTTGGGACCACTAAAAATTCACAGTCTGAGCCACTCAATAGTCAATCTGAAGAAAAAGCAGCACCAGGACCAAAGAAAAGGGTCAGATATTCCTCCAGAAGTGTGTAGAGGCTAGTCCTAAAAACAAAACCCTAGTTCAGGAAGGAAGACTGTAAAAAAATGAATAAACGAATAAAATAATCACACATAAAGAACCATTGGGCAGCTAGATGGTGCAGTGCATAGAGAGCCAGGCCTAGAATCAGGAAGACCTGAGTTCAAATCTAGACTTAGACACTTACTAGCTGTGTGACCCTGGGCAAGTCATTTAATCCTGGCTGCCTCAGTTTCCTCATCTATAAGATGAGCTGCACAATGAAATATCAAGTCACTCTAGTATCTTTGCCAAGAAAACCCTAACATGGGATCAGGAAGAGTCAGACACAATTGAAATAACTCAACAACAACAAAGAACCATCATGATGACAGGGACATCTAAAATACAAACCAAGAAGAATAGAATGTTTCCAAAACAACAAAAGCCTCAAAGTTACACAGCTTCAACTAGAATTACTAGAAGAAATTAAGAGGATTTTTTAAGAGTTAAAGAATTACTGTATAAAGGAAATGAAAGTGCTAGAACAAATAATTGGAAAAAAAATGAAAGCTATGGAGAAAAGTCTTGGAAGGAAAATTAAGAAGGCATTAAATGTTACCCAAAACTCCTTAAAAATTAAAATAGACTAAAAGGATATTAATGACACCATGAGACAGGAAACATTAAAAGTTTTTAAAAAAAAAAACTTTGAAAAAGAATGTAAGGTATCTAATATTCTTTTTTTTAACTGACCTGGAAAACAGATCAAGGAGAAGTAATTTAATCACTGGACTACTTAAAAGCAATCACTATAAAAAAGAGCCTGGACATAATATTTCAAGAGATCATTAAAGATAACTTCCCCTATCTGTTGAAATAAGAGGGCAAAATAAAACAGAAAGAATCTACAAGTCAGGTTCAGAAAGAAAATCAAAAATGAAAAATCAGAAGGGTCAGAACCAAAATTCAGAGTTTCCAGATAAAATTATAAAATAAAGTACCCAGAAAAAAAGAATTCAAATGCCAAGTAACTATAATCAGAATGATATTAGACTGAGTAGCCACCACCATGAAAGTGTGGATAGCTATGAAATTTGATATTCCAAAAGGCAAATTAATAACTTGCTCAGCAAAAAAAATTGAGTATAATTCTACACAGGGAAAAAGTAGATATTAAATGAAATAGAAAACTTCCAATCATTTAAGTTTTTTAATTAAATTAGATTGTTTTTAAGTAACAAATCTATTTTCAATCCCACTTCATCACAAATTGGGAAAAAAAAGAAAAACAAAACTCATAACAAAAATGAATAGTGAAATAAAACTAATTTCTGCTTTGACTATCTCCAAAAAAAACATGTCCCAATCAATACCTTGAGTCTATTATCTCTCTGTCAAGATGTGAGTAGCATGTTTTATCATGGGACCTCTGGACTGGTCAGAAACCTCAAGGCTGCCTTTATAACACTCCTGTTATTGTGTAATTGTTCTCCTGGTTCTGCTCAGTTCACTCTATATCATATTAGTATGTACAAATCTTCCCAGGTTTCTCTGAAACCATCCCCTTCATCATTTCTTACAACACAATGGTATTACATTACATTGATAGATCATTATTTGTTTAGCCATTCCCCAATTATAAACACCTCCTCACTGGCTACTGCCTCCCCACCACAAAAAGAGCAACTATAAGTATTTTTTTGTACTTATGAGTCCATTTTCTCTTTGTGTAATAGAGCTTTCTATTGCTGGTTCAAAGTGTTTAGCACAAGCACAATTTAGTAAAGGTCTCTCCTCTTTTTGTTAAAGAGAATTAATAATGGTGGGAAATGAGCAATCCGGAGAAGCAGAAAAATGGTGATGGAGCAATAAAAAATGAAGAAAGCATTAATGTTTTGGATATGAAGCATAAAAAAATTAAAACAAGGAAGTAAGAAGGTTCTGAGACTATAGTGTCATGAACATGAGAGGAACACCTCCCTACATCAAAAATGAGGGGAACACATCAATTTCCTCCTGATTCTGGCACAATCATATAGAGGCTCAAATTGCAGATCTACTGATTGCTACCTATATGTCCTCTACCTATATGAACCATGGGCAAGTCACTGGACTTCTGTGGGCCTTGGCTTCTCAACTGTAAAATAATAAGTTTGGACTACACTCGATATAAGGTCCCTTCTACACCTAAATTTGTGATCCTACGAATGGGTTATGTTCTCAATATAAGAACACCCAATGTAGCTCTTTTTTTTCTTTTTATGTTTTGACTCATGAAAGGGATAATGTGAAGGGAAAAACATTAAATATGTGTCAAGTATTGTGTTAAGTGCTAAGGATACAAACAGCGTGTGGGGTGTGGGGGGAAGGGGAAGAACCTGTTCTCAAAGGGTTCACATTCTAATTGGGGAAACAATATATATGAAAGACACAGATATTTCAATTATTAAGAGTGCTATAAAATCAGACTAAGACTGTACTTGGGTCTAGTTGTCTAACCATGGCAACTGGATCACCTGTAAGTGATATGATGACAAACTGCTGGCAGATGGAGATTAAGAAGTGTGTAGGGGAAGGAGAAAAGAAAGCTTATAATACGGAGCTAACTAGCGTCACATATAAACTCTAGAATGTAGAAGAACCCAAGATAGGATTGAAAGAGATTTGAAAGAGTCTAGAAATTAAATTGGTAATACCAGGCTAGATTATTAAGCTCTTATTTGTAATATTATGAATTATCAAAATGTGTGTATTTATAAATACATAGACATACAATTCAATGAAATGCAATCTCATAAGAACTTAGCAAACATTTGTCATAATATAATATTCAAGGAAACATACCAGTTGTTGGAAATAGTACAAAAATATTTAGCTTTTTAAATACTTCATTATGTGGGAATTATATACTTTCACATTTGTTACATTTAGCTGTTGCCCAATTTTGTATTTCATTACTGATATTTCAACTGTAAGCCTTGAAGTATTTTTTGATAATAATGTATTTTTATATATTTCAAGAGTTCATAGTTCTAAATGGAAATAAAGGTAAATAACGTGTCCTAAACTTTAGACTGGTCATGTGAATCAAGTCAGCTGCTACCTTATAGCAAAAGTACATAATAATGACATAAAAAGAATGAATTTTAAAGAACTTTAGTTTGTAAGTATTTTAATCTTTACAAAGTACCTTCTTTAACGTAAACCTATGATATAAGTAGTGTAAGTTTATGTCACAATCAATGATATAAGGATTTTTTTACATATATGGAAACTGAGACACAGAACAATGAATTGACCCAATTTCAATGCAGTGAAATGGAATGAAAGGAGCTAGGTTTAAATCCTGGCCTTGATTCTGGGTGGCCCTGGGCAAGTCATTAAAGTCCTTTGAGCTTCAGTTTCCTGGTTTGTAAAATGAGGAGACTGGCACAGATGACCTCCAAGGTACCTTCCAACAATAACTATGGGCTCATGACCCTACAACTCTGCCTGGATTAGTTAGAAAGCTAGAAGCTCCAGCTAGGACCTTTCCAGTCCACTGCCTCTCTGGAAAATGTTCAAGGGGAAAGAAATCTGTAAGGTTAAAAATACAACCAGTGAAGTGATGAACTTACAAAATTGCAAATGAAACAACAAATTATGCAAAATAGGAAACTCTTTATAATTCTTTTCTGACACTCATACTATTTATAGATTTAAAACAACAACTTCATGCATCTAACAAAATAAATGTTATAATTAAATTATGAAATTTATTCTATAAACAATTTGGAAGAAAATTATTCTTTTTAATGAATTCAAAATCTTATTAAGACATATACTAATGAAGAATCAACTTTAGTAATGAAAGTATTCTAATTTAATACAGCTTTAATGAATTGCACCTGTTTGTAGCCAGTTTTTGGATACAAATACTATTGCATGGAATAGCCCTAAACTTTCATGCATAAAAAAAAAAAATCAACCTTAAACGATTTCATTAATTTTTTAAAAAAATTTTTTCTGGTTTTGCAGCTAAAGCACCTTTGGTCATGTCTAGCAAGAAACAGATTACTTGCCAAGTTTTCTTTTTTGTTTTTTTTTTTTCTTCCTTAAATTTAAAAGAGTAATCAACAAGTATTTATTAACCACACGATACTTTCTGGGTTCTGTGACAAGTGCTGGGGCTCAAAAACAAAGAATCAAACAGTCTTTGACCTCAAGGAGCTTACAGGTATCCTCCCTACAGCAGTTAATGAATCTCAAGGAAGGAGAGGAAAGAATTGGATTTTGATTATACAAAATCAAAGTAATTAAAGTCATACTCTAAAAAATGAGGGAGAAGAGGAGAGAAGCAATTGTGTAGATGTCTTTTAAATAATCAAATCATTTCATCATGCAAATTTTTTCAAATTCTTTGGAATTTATTTTTATTCTTCTAAAGATACATGCCAAATATCAAATTAACTTCATATATAGGAAGAAGGAAATTAGTATATATTAAGTGCCTACTATGTGACATGCATTGTGTTAAGTGCTTTATAAATATTATCTCATTAAACTATTTGTAAGGAAAATATCTGTAGTAAAAGCGACTTTTTTTAAATCTTTCATTGATTCATTAAGAAAATAAGTCAAGGGTAATTAACCTTTTTTGTCATAGAGTCCTTTGGCAGTTTAGTGAACCACATGGATCCCTAGTCAGAATGTTTTTAAGTGTATAAAATAAAAAGTGTAAAATTACATAAGAAACCAATTATTTTGAAATACAGTTATCAAAATATTTTTAAAAACAAGTTAAAAGCTCTCAAGTTAAAAAACCTCTATAAATACCCTTTTTACAAAAAAGTCTAATCCACGATTAAGTTTATTGTTTAAAATACACAAGCCATTTCAAAATATAATGTACCCAAGAGCCACTACCCATGAACTCAGAAACATAAAGTAAATGTCTTATGATCACTTAATTAAAAACATATTTCAAATTTTTCAAATTATATATATATATATATTTCCTGCCCTGAGGCTGGCCCAACAAATGTTTCTTCACCCAGGCCATTTTCTGCCCTGCATCAGCTGTTGCTAGCCCTATAACTCTCACTCTGAAGCTGAACTGTACTGACTGGTGAGAGTTCAATCTATCTAGTTGGCCCTGACCTTACAAAGATACTTCACTCTGCAATTTTTAGCCCTGAAACTTCCCCCCAGACCACAAGCCCTTGCTTTCTTTCCACCTCTTGTCACCAGAACTAGTATCAGAGCAACATTACCATTACTTTCTAGAAAGCGCATATTAATTGACTGCCATACTGTTGTCCATATCATCCTTCTGGCTTCTTTACCAAACAATCCTCCTTCACCACTACCACTTTATACATATCTCATTGTATAAGAATGTAAACCTTTGAAGGACAGAAATCATTTCATTCTTTTTCTTTGTATTTCAAGCATCTACCATAAAGTAAGCATTTAATAAATTATTTTTTCATTCATTCATTCCTTCATAAGAATGAGAAGAATGGTATTTTCACAGTCATCTAAATTAAAAAGGCAAATGCTTCTCTCCTAGTTTGTGTTTAATTCTGTGTTTCTGGGTTTGTTTACAATTCATGCACTGTGCCATGGTATCCTACTTAGCAAGGAGAGGAGAGGGTACCAGGCCTGAAGTCAAGAAGACAAGTTCAAATCTGGTCTCAGAAACTTGCAAGTTGTGTGACCCTGGGCAAATCACTTACCCTCTGTTTGCCTCAGTTACCTCATCTGTAGAATAGGAAAAATAATAGCACCTACTTTGCAGGGTTGTTGTGAGGATCAAATGAGACAATATTTATACAACACTTAGCTCAGTCCCTGACACACAGTAAACACTATATAAATGTTAACTAATTCACATACTGAATTTAGAACAGATTATAATAATGTAAAACAAGTGATCTACACAAAACCGTTTTTCAGTTCTTCCTGACATTTGGCATATAATTGACTACCTTAAAACATCTCAGTGACATTAGGAAGATAAAAATATATGGAACTAAAATAGAAGATAAGACTATTAAATTAAGTAAAAGTTTTAATAATCCAACTTTATAAAAATGACTCACATAATAGATATTTATTATTACTATGAACCAGGTCATCAACAAAATGACTACATAATACTCTTCTTACAACTTTTTTTTAATTATGAAAAATTAATATTTTTACTTGTTTTACAATTTTTCTGTGAAATTTTTAGATGTTAATTTTAAAATTAATGAACTTATAGAGGCACAGGATGCTTTTGAAGAGTAATTGACTGATATTTTTTGTCCAGCTCTATTATTTCACTAGTGTAGAAAACTTCCTAATGACAAATATATTATTTCATCTTTTGCACATCTTTCAGACATTACAGTTTAAACATACTGTTTCTCTGAGGTGGCTTATAGTAACCATTAGATTTTTAGTTAATTTTAAACTACATAAAGAAACAAAAATATAATTATAAATTAAATATGTCCACTTTAACAATAACTAGAATGGTCCCAATTCATTTATATGAAAATATTGGTTTTTATACCCTAACCTCTGAAAAAATGGCTTCATTCTTTTCCTTTCTCTGTCGTCATTTTTAATACTCAAAGTAACTAAATTTGAAGCACTGGGAGAAGAAGAACAGATTTTTGTTGGAGTGGAGCTGAGAATCTTCGTACCACAGTGTGTAATGGAAACAGTTGGAGCCAGGCCATGGTAGTCTGCTGGGGCTGTTAACAGACTGTGATTAAGAAAAAAACACTGAAAGAATTAAATAATTCTTGTAACCTAGAGAATCAATGGTAAGAGTGAGACTAGGAACATAGGTAGGTTCAAGGTTAGATAAAATTAAGTGATTGAGAGTTTGGCTCTGAATTAACCATTACATGGACAAGATGAAAATTATAACAATGTACCTAGTTTTCATGTTTTCATCTGTATTCTGTCAATAATCCCATCAAGCAATGGATATAAGTACTCTCCAATTAAATAAAATTCAGTGTACATCACCTAAATCACCCAATACTATGTCTTGCACTTAATATAATATACAATCATTGAACCACAAATCAATAAAGGGTATGAGTTTTGTTAATTTAAAGGAGAATTTTTTGTTGCATGAAAAGATCCAGAATAGGATTCTTTCAGGTAATAAACATTCTAAATTGAATCATAATATTTTTATTTGTTTGCAACTTAATATTATCACATTTGATCATCATAATAACCCTGTGAGGTTGGTGCAATTATTATTCTCATTTTAAAGTTGAGGAATCTATGGCAAACAGAAGCTAAATGGCTTGTCCAGGGTCACAAGTTAGTAAGTGTCTGAGGTCAGATTTATATTCAGGATTTGCTGACTTTAGGTCCTATGCTATATCCACTGTGCCCCTTAGTCTCCACAGTAATGGCAGAATAGTAGGCTAGGAAACAAGAGGATATTAAGTATCATACAATGTTTAGAATATCTACAAATATCAATCTGCCTACTGGTACTCAAAATGTGAGAATATTGTTGAGTGATCAATGAGCAGATATATTTCATAGAGGAAATTAATAACATTGATCTTTATATTCTTGCTATAAATGAAATCAGAAAAGGAAATTAGTACTAAATGGAAGGATGGCTAGCAGGTACTTCTTAGAGAAGCAAATAAAGGAATGAACATATTTGGGTTTAACATTTATCAAACAAGAAACACAATTTCTTAGGTCATTTGTTTATCTCATATTGCAGTACTTAGGATAAATGTTTGCGAGAAGATCATGAAAATAATTGTAACTTATGAGTTTTAAGCTGTTGTATAGAATGAGGTAGAGAAATTCTAGTAAGAATTCTATAAAATTATCCAAATTAAATCAAAATATGCTTTAATATTTTAGTGAAAAGATGGTCATAGAAGAGGACGATGAAAATTATCTTGGTTTCAGGTTTAGAAGTAAAAAAAGAGGAGTCAAAGACTTACGGAATAAATAGAAGCTTCACACCTCTATCATAAATACTTTGAGAAATTCAGAAGGCAGTGACTGTGGTAAATATCAAGTTACTTTACAAAAATTAATTAATTTTATTTTAATGAATAAAAAAATGATAAGTAATTGATATAGGAGCCATTTGTAAAAAAGCTGTCAGTGAAGAGTCAGTATCAAAGGAAAAAAATAAAAATGAGATGAATATGATGCAACTAACACCACTTCAGTCTGTACCCATTTAAACAAAATGTTAATGTTGAAGAAAGTGACAAAAGAATAGACAATGACACAGACAATTACTATTTCCTAGCAAGTTTAACACAATAATGTAAATCAGCTATAACAAAAGACAGACCAAAAGAGCCTAACCCCATTATCAAGCATCAATAGTATATTCTCCTCACAAAGTAGAGAGCTATAGAAATCAAGAGAAACATTGGCTTGGAACATAAATTCATTTCTAAGCCATTAAGGAGGAGAAAAAATGAAAAATTCAGATATTATCACCTCATGAAATCAAAAGTAAATTTTTTAAAAAAAGACAATGGGAGGGAAAATAGGCTTACAGAAAACTTTGAGGGCAGCTAGGTGGTGCAGTGGATACAGCACCAGCCCTGAAGTCAGGAGGAGCCGAGTTCAAATCCGGCCTCAGACCAAACACTTGACATGTACTAGCTGGGTGACCTTGGGCAAGTCACTTAACCCCAATTGCCTCACACAAAAAAAAACAAGAAAAAAAAGAAAAAAAAAAGAAAACTTTGTGAGAGATTTATCTATGCAGAATCACTTCAAAAGCATGTAAGGATAAAACTAGAATCCAAGAGGGAAGAAAAAGGAAAAGACCTAGTGAGGTTTAATAAACTATCTTCATCATCATCAAAGCAGTAGAATTATCACATTTGGACTCTAACAACACTGTTCCCAATATGACAAATGAGGAAACAGAAATGTTATTAAATTAAACAAATACGGAAAGAGCCAGACTAGTCCAAATGTAGATAGTTGGAGCTGTAGGCACTTCAATTTTGAGGACATTAAAGAATCAATTCTCAAGGAATCTGAAAGAGGGAATGATACTAATAGTTTGGAAAAATTCCATACCTTATTCCATAAAACCAGTTATGAAAAACTGGTGAATAAAAGAATACTAATAACTACCAGCTAACACATTCACTTTTACATATAAATAAAAATAGTAGTGAGATAATCTGCACATACATCCAATTCATCCTTGAAGAAAGTATAACAAAGAAACAGGCAGGCTTTTGAAAACAATATTCTACAGCAGTTCAGTTTTTTCAGTCATGTCCAACTTTTTGTGACCCCATTTGGTATTTTCTTGGCAAAGATACTGAAGTGTTTTGCCATTTCCTTCTCCAGCTCATTTTATAGATGAGAAAACTATAGCAAACAGGTTAAGTGACTTGCCCAGGATGACACAGCTAGTAAGTATCTAAGTCACATTAGAAATCAGGAAGATGAGTCTTCCTGACTCCAGGCCCAGTGATCTAAAAACTGTGGCACCTAACTGCCCAAATGCTACAGTCAACTATGTATCTAAAGCCACACAACTGACTGAAAGGTACAGGGAATGCAAGTTTCTTCTGTGTTTATTGTTTGACAACTATATTTTTAAAATAGATATAATGTATCAAAATGCCTCCTTAAACAGTTACCTTGCAACTACCAACCATTTAAGTCAAAATTACACAAAGTTCTTTGAAAGAAATGAGGTAATTTTATTCAATGACCCTCTGATGATTAATATAAAACAAAGTATAAAGCAGGAAGCATATTCCTCATCAATGGTATTTGTCAAGGAAAAAATTTTCAGCAGAGTCTAAATGGAACAGGGACTTTCTTTCTATACATAAGGGATTCTTAACCTAGAGTCCGTGAGTCTTTTTTTTAAAAATGTTTTTATAAGCATATTTCAAAATAATTTGTGAAACTAGAGTTCAAGAAGACTAGAACCATAATTATCTGCATAGAGTTGATAATTGAACCCATGGGAGCTAGTTAGTGGGCATGACAAGAATTAAGACCCAGTCAAGTAGAGCAAGGGCAGTTGGACAATGAGGAGGGAACAGCAGGAGAGAGTAGAAGGGATGTTATGAGGAGTTTGAGGAGAGACAAGGTCTGGAATAACTACAGTGGAGAGAACAGTAAATCAGTTAAGGAGGAGCTGAAGGACTAGCTTCCTATAGTGAACCGTCCAGATGAGATTAGCTAATACAAATTTTACTGGATCCAATCAACATGGTTTTGTGATTTCCTCCAGCTCTGTTCAGCAGCACTTGAATAGAAAGGAGGAGGGTGGGATCTTTTCTTTATCCTATTTAATAGCTTCTGATTTGAAATCAACATTTTACAATATGCTTTAGTCTAAATTGTAGAAAGACTCATGTAAGAATTAGTCTCAATCTCAAGCGCTAGACTATAAAATTCTCAGTTCTCATAGTACTGGCTCAGCTCAGATAAATATCAGAATACGGAGAAAGAAATGGTAATTAATATATTGCCCTTTGACCTTTTAAATAAGTAGGTTAACATAAGAAAATGATGTTATGTTGACCTTTAACATTTTTAAAAATGGACTTCTATCAGAAGATAATATTGTTCTCCCTACTTCATTATGATTTATACCAATAGCCCCACACGTTGAAGTACCTAGAATCTAGAAAAGTAGCATTAATGTGAGAATGGCACTTTCTGGATCTCTGGATATAAAAAAATCGAGGTAGTAATCCCAATGATAATTTTTTTTTAACAATTAGGAATACAAATCAAAGTTAAGCAAAAGAAAAACTGTATTCAACTCAACACAGGATCTAAACTAATGTTTTAAAACCTTTAACTGACTTGCAGGGAGAAGCCAAGATGGCTGTTTCAGGGTAGCCACCCAGCTGAATTCTCCCAACATTACCCTCCAAACAACTTTAAAACAACTCCCCAAATCAAATTTTGGAACAGCAGAGCCCACAAAGGTCAAGGTGAGACATTTTTCCTGTCTAAGAAACTCAAAAAATCATCAGAAAAAGTCTGGAAACAGGGGTAGAGGTGTGTCAAGAGGCTACACATTCAGGGGTGCAACAGCAGCCACGGTAGTACAGCTTTGGGAGCTCTCAGATAACAGATGGTAAGCGGTTTAGATAACTGGTCAGAAAGAGATTACAAGAGACCCTTTGCTGGCACTGGGTACAGATGGTGCTGACTGGCAATTCTAATGCCCTTATATAGTTCTGGGTTACAGTTACAGGGTGGAGAGGAGCACTTGTGGTCAGACCCAAGTGAGCTTCAGCCCTGGTTGCAATTCCAAAGGAAAGAGAATGGAAGTGTTTGTGCCTGATCAGGGACTCTTCCTAAGTAAAGACCAGAGCACAGACTAAGAGACAAGTGAACATATCTCTCCCCAGGTCACATCACTTTGGAAGCACCAAAACCTTGCAGACCACCAAAATTAGCTCTGAAAATACACAAAAAAGCCTGAAACTTGGCACAGCACAACTCCCTATCTTCAACGGAGCAGAGCCCAACTTTAACATAAAGTTCTAAGTAAAAAAAATTGGCTGGAAAATGAGCAAACAAAAAAAAAAAATAACTTGACAATAAAAAGCTAGTATAGTGGCAGAAGACAACAGTATGAAAACAGCTACAAACAAAGCCTCAAAGAAAAATGCTAATTATATCCAAAACCTACAAGAATTCCTAGAAAAGTTGAAGAAAGAGGCAAAAGTGATAAAAGGGAAAATGGGAAAAGAAATGAGAGTAGAGCAAGAAAATTATGAAAAGAGAATTAACAGCTTGGTAAAAGAGGCACAAAAAATACTGAAGAAAATATCTTTAAAAACAAAATTGGCCAAATGGTTTTAAAAAAGGCACAAAAATCTACTGAAGAGAAATCCTTAAAAAGCAGAATTGGCCAACTGGAAAAGAAGATACAAAAGCTCACTGAAGAAAATAATTCCTTAAAAATTAGAATTGGGCAAGTGGAAGCTGATTATTCCATGAGACATCAAAAAACAATAAAACAAAGTCAAAAGAATGAAAAAAAATTGAAGAAAATATGAAATACCTCATCAAAAAATAAGTGACCTGGGAAACAGATCAAAGACAGGTAATTTAAGAATTACTGGACTAGCTGAAAGTCATGATCAAAAAAAAAAGAGCCTAGATATCATATTTCAAGAATTTATCAAGGAAAACTGTCCTGATATCTTAGATCCAGAGAGTAAAACAGAAATTGAAACAATTCAATGATTCATCTCCTGAAAGAGATCACAAAATGAAAACTCCTAGGAATATCACAGTCAAATTCCAGAGCTCCCAGCTCAAAGAGAAAATATTGCAGGGCAACTAGGTGGCACAGTGGATATAGCACTGGCCCTGAAGTCAGGAGGACCTGAGTTCAAATCCAGCCTCAGACACTTGACACTAGCTGTGTGACCCTGGGCAAGTCACTTAACCCTGATTGCCTAAACAAAGAAGAAGAAGAAGAAGAAGAAGAAGAAGAAGAAAAAGAAGAAGAAGAAGAAGAAGAAGAGGAGGAGGAGGAGGAGGAGGAGGAGGAGAAAATATTGGTAGCAGCCAGAAAGAAACAATTCAAATGTCATGGAGCTGCAGTCAGGATCACATAAGATTTAGCAGATTCCACGTTAAAGGAACAGAGGACTTGGAATATGATATTCTGGAAGGTAAAATAGCTAGGATTAGAACCAAGAATCATCTACCCAGCAAAATTGAGTATAATCCTTCAGGAGGAAAATTAAACATTTAATGAAAGAGAGGAATTTCAACCATTCCTGATGAAAAGATATGAACTGAATAGAAAAATCTGACTCAAGAGAAGCATAAAAAAGGCAAACATAGAAGAGTAATCAAGAAAGACTCAATAAAGCTAAAACTACTTACATTCCTATATGGGAAAATGATACATGTAACTCCTAAGAACTTTATCATTATTAGGGCAGTTAAGAGTTATGGGTGTGAGCCGATTATGTTAGAACGATCTCCAAAAAAAAACCACAATCCCAAAGGGCTCATGATGAAAAAATGATATCCACCTTGAGGGAGAGAACTGATGAACTCTGAGTGCAAATTAAAGCATAATTTTCTCACTTTTTAAATTTTTCTTGCTTTTTTGAAATATGGTTAATATGGAAATATGCCTTACATGATTTCACATGTATAACTGATATATTGTTTGCTTTCTCACTGGGTGAGGGAGGAAGTGGAATAGAGATAATTTAAAACTCAAGATTTTGAAAGAAAAAATGTTAAAAGTAAATAATAAATTAGAATTTAAAAAATTAAAACCTCTAATTGACTTTATTTTACATCTCAAAATGTTTCGGGTTAAGATTCAGAGAAAATACTTGATAACAAGCTGGTGTAGCTGTTAAGGAACTGTATTTATATTCAAACTTGGGAAATTTTTACTTGCTTCCTAGCTTTTCATTGACAATATTTTTTTTATAAAAGCCATCATTAAAAGATAACTCAGTGCACAAATGAACGCTTCTTTAATGTGAATCATATAGGTTCTAGAATGGCAATGATTCTATCTTGATCACTCAGCCTTTGTTTGAAGACCTCTACAGACAAAAAAATCCATCACTTCAAAAGGTATTTTATTTCACTTCTGGGTAGCTCTAATTATTAGGCTGGTTTTTTTTTTCCTTATATGAGACGTAATTTTTCACATTGCAACTTCCACTTGTTCCTTCTAGTCTTGCTTTCTGGAGCTGAACAGAACAAATAAATTTAATTCCTCTTCCACATGAAAGTCCTTCAAATACTTGACAAATTAATAACTATGGAAATTTATTTAACCTAGGCTTCCTCTTTATCAATGATAACAGCTTTGCTCTGGGCTTAGATAATCTCCCTTTTCTCCCAACCTCCACTGTGTCACCCTACCCCAACATGCATATAACTTTTTATTTCTTATTGTTTCTCTGAAATACACTTCTGAAGCAGTAAGTGATTTAGGCTAAAAGGGGTCTCACATTTTGTCAGCAATCAAATCATCTCAACTTGATATATGTAAATTGTTTTAAATGAGTATTTGGGGAATGGGAAGCTTGATTATTGTTTGAAAACTACATTGATATAGATGTCTCTGAAAACTTACTCTGAGGGCTTTTCAGAAGAAATTCTGAATTTAGCTACATAGTTAATTCTGAGATTACAGCCTATATTTCTAAGTTTTATAATTTCTTGTCTTCTTTTAAAAATCAGTTGTCACTTTGGTAAATGATTTCTGAATTCTGGAAGCTAGAAGTAACTGTTCTTTATCATCGTAATGTTGGAGTTGACCTACATGTTTAGCCATGTCAAATCTTAGATTCTTCCTTGTCATGGTCCAGTGGATTCTTTCTGTTTACATTTAAAAACTTATTTTTCCTAATTCTATGAAATTTTCTTTGAGAATTTCCTAGGATACAGTTTTAAGAACATAGCTTTAGAGCTGTAAGTGATTTCAGATATCATCTAGTAGAACAGCTCATTTTACAGATGATGACACTTGAGGTCCTAAGAGCTAAATGATTTTTCCTAAAGTCATGCAATAAGGTGCAAAACTGCTTTTGGAACTTGGAGCCTCTGACTCCCAGTCCAGGGCTCTTTCCATTGCATGAAAGCAATTTTCATTTTCTATATTTTCTGGGATTTCAATAATGCTGAGATCATGCCATTTTGATCTAATCGATCTTCCCAGTTTCTCCCTTGAATCTGCACATATTCTGGGAGAAAAAATTTGGGGACACCTTGTGTTTTCAGTATCTCAGCATTGTGTGCTTTTCTTCTTTCTACTATAGTTTGTCAATAGTTGCTTCTATGGTGTTTTTTTTAAGGTTTGTTTTTTTTTGACAGGTTCCATCTTGGTAATTTTTGCTTTTTTTTTTTTCTCAATATTTTTTGTACCTTTTCGTTTTAAGCTTGAGACATTGTTTCCTTTTACTTTCTTCAAACTCCTATTTTACTCGATCATATGATATTTATGCAAATTCTTGATTAATTTTTAAAATTCTGCTTATTCATTTGAAGATATCTTGCATTGCTTCTAGTACTTGAGTTGATTCAGTTGCTTCATTATATTTTTTAAAATGGAACTGATGTTTTTTTTCCTTTGTTCATTTTTTATTTTAGAGAGTCCCTCCACTTGGGTAGTACTTTTTAAAACCATTTTTCTTCTTAATGTATTTATGTGTTGTTTTTTCAGGAGTAAGTGAGGAATGCCCATGTCCCTTCAAGTGTCACACTCAATCACGTTAAGAAGGAAGCATAAAACTATGACTTATAAAACAGTGTCCTAACATCTATCTTTAGAAAAGCTTGTGTTTTATTGTTTTTTTTTATAACGTCTACCTACATAGTAGAGGCAGCCAGAACTGCTCTATTCACAAAATAAGTCTAATACCATTACTCTCATAGTACATACCACTAAATTTTGGATTTTACTTCAAGAAGAAAAAAAGGATGCCTGAAGCAAAGAGAAATCAGAGCTCAAAAATGTAGGAATGGAAACGGATGGCAGGTTCAAGAAAAGAGAGGAATAGGTAGTGGGGTGGGTTGTGGGAACATTACAAGCAGAGAAATCTCTATTTAGTTATCAACAAATAGAACCAACTTTGGTATATTTGAAGTACATATGAGTCATCTCAGAAAGAAAACCTGCTTGTTGGTACGTATATATTCTCAAAACAATAGCAGCTCATGCCTCAAAAAAACCTTATTAAAGCAAGAGAGGAGAAAGTGTCACAGTTTTAAATCCGTTCCCTTTTGAGTAAACACATGCTATTTTCAAAAAGACTCGTGCACAGAGGAGATAAGACAAGCACATGAGAGACACCTCAGTACCTTCGCAGCTTCGCCAAGGGTCTGGTTCTTGCCCGCTTCCTCGCTCGAGCACAGCTCTAGTCTATAGTTTAACTCCTGAAGCTGCTGGGCCTGTTCATTCAGAAGCCTCTGGGCCTGCTGCTCCCGGAGGAATGCGTTATTCAGTTCTTCACAGGCACTTTCAAACCTCTCACGGGTGATCAGTTTCTGATAAAAGAGGGAAAAGTGATTTAGTTATAAAATAACTCTGCTATTTCTATATTTGACCTTAAGAATTGTATTTGCTAACATGCAAAAGTGTCAGCCAAACATCTGAAAATATATGATGCATATCAGAAGACCATTTTTCTTTACTTTACAAAGTAAGCCATACATAACTGATTAGTATTAACAACATACCTTTCTCACAATTGATCACAATACATTCAAATAAAAGTAAGGCTTTCTTCTCAATTCTACACAAATCAAGAAGATTTAAATTAAATATGCAGGTATTAGGAGCTTTACAAAAAGAGTTTATTTCCATTTCAATGTACCTATTAAAATGTTACTATAAAATAACATTTTATAACTATTTTAAATAAATAATATTCAAATGTTTTAAAATATATTTAATAATATTCAAAATAAATATTTTAAATATTATTTCCAAAGTCTAAGAAGGATGCTTTGAAAAGCATACAGAAGTATCAAAATGATCTATTCTATTAGTGAAGGTCAAGTATGAATACAGTCCAAAGTAATATTCCTCAGTACACTTGTCAAATAAACGTAAGCAAAAATTCTGTTTTATATGTATACATGTGTGTTTATATATATGTGGGTGTGTATAAATAGATATTTATAGATACAGATAAAGATACACATCAGTTAGTAGTATAGAAAGCTGGCCAAGGAGCTAGGAAGTTCTGAATTTGAGTTATACTTCTGACATTACTGACTGCATGACCTTGAACAAATTAAGCAACTCTCTAAAGCTGAAAACGGAAAAGCAAGCTTTAAATTATTTTGGTAGAAAGGGTTTCCTTATATAGTATATTCCGAGATCAGTGAAATCTTTGGTCCAGTTACTATCCTGATCCTTAACCTGATATCTATGAACATATCCAATGTAAATGATATATAATAATACGTTAGTACCAGGATTTCTGTTTTTGCTTTTTAGGGGAAGTGGGGAGATGGAATGTCCAGACCTGTGCTTTTATTGGTATGGGTAATGTATGGTGAGGAAATTTCCTCACAAACAAATGCAGAGGATTGGAAATATTAAATCCCTATCTTTTAATTGCCATAATACAATAAAAAGTTTATTAACAGAGACACTGAATAAATGATTAAAATTCTATTTGAGAAAAAATAACATCCTAAAAAATTGGATTGTGAAAGAACAATTCATAAAACACCTTTTTCAATGAAAGAATGAAAAAACAGATCAAGTAATTGAATTAAAATACAATTTTAAAACCTTAATTAAAAACAAAACAAAAAAACAACTTCAGAAAAACAGATTTACAAAATTGAAAGAAAATAATGAATTTAAAAAGAGGTGGGCTTTATTTTGAAAAAATAATAAAATGGATAAACCATTAGCAAATTGGACTTAAATTAAAAAATAAATTATCAATATCAAAAGTGATAAAAAATTAGGACAGGGGCATTAATACAATTTTTGTGGAACTGTGAACTGGTCTTGCCATTTGGGAAAGTCATTTGGAATTACATCCAAAAGTCATCAAAGTATACACTTTTTTTCTTTACCACAAATAGTGTTAGCCTAAAGAAATCCAAGAAAGAGGAAAAAACCCACATGTACAAAAATATTTGTAACAGCTGTTTTTGTAGTGGCAAAGAAGTGTACACAAATAAGGTGCCACATCAATTGGGGAATGACAAATTATGACATTTCAGTATAATGAAATATTTATTGTACTATAAGAATTGATGAAAAGATTCTGGCTTCAGAGAAACCTGAAAAGACTTGCGTGAATAGATGCAAAGTAAAGTGAGCAGAACAAGGAGAAATTTTTCTATAATAACATTATAAAAACAAAGAATTTTGAAAGACTTAAGAATTCTGATCAACAGAATAACCAACCATGATTCCAGAGTCAGGCAGTCAACTGGCACTTCTAAAGTACCTACTAAGGACTAGGCAATGTGCTAAATACTAGGTATAAAATGAAGCATGTGACCTATATCCTGACAGAAAGGAGATGAATTCAGGGTACAGTACGAGAAATAAATTTTTTGGACCTGCCCAAAGTGGGAATTAGTTTAACTTAACTATACATATTTGCTACAAGCAAGGGTTCTGCTTCACACTTTTAAGGCAGAGGGAAGGTAAGCAGGGCTCAAGAAATAGATTTTCCTCTTTAAAAAAAATGTTTAAAAATTTTAAGAAGAGAACTATCATAAGGATAAATTGAAAGTCTATGTGCTATATGAGGACAAGAAAAGGTGCCTGGAAAATTTAAGGGAGTTTAGAAAGAATGAATGAATAAGCGTTTATTAAGTACTTACAGTGTGTCAAGCACTGTGTTAATTACTGGGGATACAAATGGAAAACCTAAATAGTCCCTGTTCTCAAGGAATTCATATTCTAATAGAGGAAACATATAGAATGTTTTAGCTACAAATCAGAAGGAAAGGTTTCAAAGTCCTTAGGGGGCAGTGGCAAAGCAGATAGATGGTAAAGCCTCTTCTTTAATGTTATTTCCACTGAAAAAAATTGCTTAGTTTCTGATGGTAACCATTTGATTGATAGAGTGAAGGACTTTGGTGACAGCAACTTTCTTTTCAGGGTCTTTAGAACTTCTGGCTGCAGCCCCTGAAATCATTGTTATTCCCAAGTATCTTGGATTCAAAATCCTGTGATGTTTTCATCAGAGTCAGAGGGGATTCGGTGGCCAGAGGGCTGATGGTGATTTGATTTGCCTTGCACATGCTGATTCTAGTCTCTCCCCTCAAGGTACCTTGCTGCTTCAGCTAGGCTAGCATGCTGCAATCAGAGGGGTGGTGTGGTTTTGGTTATTGGTAATTGGTGAAGTCTGGGGAGTCAACACATATAAGAACATTCAATCTCAGGGTGGATGGAAAAGATCAAGGGTATGGAGAGTGCAGTAGCAGGGCAAATGGCAAGACCTGCTGATCATCAATATTACTGGGAAGATTACATTTGATCATTCTTTGCTATTTCATGGAGTTCAAGTGGCCAGACAGACCTCAAGGCTATTTGGTACAAGTTCATAACCACTGGAAAAAGGGGAGTAGACCTAGATGTCAACGTAGAACACATGCTCTGAATTACTTCCTGGCATGGACAGAGTGGGACTTAAAGTCAGAGAGGAGTCGAAGAGAAGCCCAAACACTAATATTTCGGAGGCCTGCCTCTTTCATCTTTCAGTAAGATTGGGATATCCTACTTGGCCTTCTGGGACAAAGGGTAGTTACTAATGCCAAGAGGCCAAGATTGAGAAAACTGTCATGGCTAAGTAATCTTCAGGAAGCACTTGAGGAAGCCTTGAAGAGGCACGTGGTCCCTGTCATTGTCAATGAAAGAGTAATTCATAGGGGGCAGCTAGGTGGCCTAGTGGATAAAGCACCAGCCCTGAAGCCAGGAGGACCTGAGTTCAAATCCGGCCTCAGACCAAACACTTGACACTTACTAGCTGTGTGACCTTGGGCAAGTTATTTAACCCCAATTGCCTAAAGAAAACAAAAAAAAAAAAACAAAAAAAAAATGAAAGAGTAATTCATAGTCAAGAAAAGTCTAAGATGACATGGGGCAGCAGTAATGTCTCCCCAAAAGCTGTATCACTGTAAGAGCTACACTGTGGCCCTGAGGCTGAAAACGGGTAATTATCAAGTTCTACCTTGAGTACTGATTTATTTTCTCCTAGTTGCTTTGTATATGATTCAAGTAAGCAGCCATCTTAATAAAATTATAAGGTATTGCCCTCCTTGTAGCTTGTTGCTTAAGTAACTTGGCTTGCCAAAGGGATGATTAACTGAAGAAAAAATAGGAGGCTTTCCCACTCAATTATTATTATTATTTTAATAGGATTTTATCTTTAAAAAGCATAAAAATTAATCAGTATTGCTAATCTTCTCTTCTTTCTCTCTTGAATTCTAAGCTAACCCTTCATACCCAACTAACTAGAATACCATTTACTCAAAGAAGCATTCAGTAAGCCTCCCAAGCCAGAAATTCATTTCCCTACCTCACATCTCACATTGAACTTTGCTTTTATAACTCACTCACATTTGAAATAAAATCACAAGAGAAATGAAGGCTTTGCAGCATATAAGTTTATTTTTCCTAATTCCTAAAATTATGGCTGGTAAAGATTATTACTGAAAATTCTAAAATTGTGGTAATCACTATAAGAATCTGTCAACAAAAAGAGAGAATCATCTCAATCTAGTCTACATGAATATTATATAAAATTAATTCCCAGAACGTAAATTATAGCTGAAGCAGTCTCATAAATGTGGTATCCAACTTAGTGAATATTCTGAACTTTTTACCTGGAAACAAAGTATCCTCCTAACTGCAAAGTCTCAAAGTAAAATGTGAGTTGGTTTTAGGCTCAGAAAAAATACATGGAAGAGGTCAAAGAGTATTTTAAAAATCAAATAAGAGAGGTAGACAAAAAACTAAGAAAAGAAATGAGAGTGGTGCAAGATTATCATGAACCTTAGCGAAGGAAGCACAAAAATTTTTTGTTAAAGATGTATAAAAATTTACAAGAAAACAGCTCCTTAAAAAGTAGAACTGGCTAAAGATGTACAAAAATTTACTGAAGAAAACAGCTCCTTAAAAAGTAGAACTGGCTAAGTAGAAAAGGGGATAAAAAAAGCTCATTGAAGAAAATAGTTTTTTTTTATTTTTTTTTTGAAGATAATTTTTTAAATAGCAAAATTGGCCAAGTGGAAGCTAATGACTACACCAGACATCAAGAACCAATAAAATCAAATCAAAAGAGTGAAAAAAATAGAAAATGTGAGATACCCCATTGGGGAAAAAAAACTGACATGGAAAATAGATCCAGGAGAGACAATCTGAGAATTATTGGACTACCTGAAAGCCATAATCAAAAAAAGAGCCTGTACATCTTATTTCAAGAAATCATGAAAGAAAACTGTCTTGCCATCCTAGAAGGTAAAATAGAAGTTGAAAAAAATCCAGTAATAACTTCCTGAATGAGATCCCAAAATGAAAACTCCCAAGAAAATTGCAGCCAAATTCCAGAGCTCCAAAACCAAAGATAAAATATTGGAAGCAGTCAAAAAGAAATAATTCAAATATCACAAAACCACAGTCAGGATTACACAGGATGTGGCAGCTTCTACATTAAAGAATCAGAGGGCTTGGAATATGATATTCCAGAAAGCAAAGGAGCTAGGATTACAACCAAGAATCACCTACCCAATGAAACTTGGTATAATCCTTCAGGGGGAAAAATGGATATTCGATGAAATAGAGGATTTTCAAGCATTTCTGATGAAAAGACCAGAGCTACACAGAAAATATGATTTTCAAATACAAGATTCAAGAGAAACATAAAAAGGTAAAAAGGAAAGAAAATGCATAAAGGATTCAATAACATTATACTATTTACATCCCTACAAGGGAAGATGATAATTATTAACTCTTAAGAACTTTATCACTATTAGAGGGGTTAGAAGGAGTACACATAGAAAGAAGGCGCAGGTATGAGTTGATTTTGATGGGATGATATAAAAAAAATTTAGGGATACGAAAGAGGATTGCACTGGGAGAAAAGGGAAGGAAGATACAGTGTGGGTAAGTTATGTCACGTGAAGCAGCACAAAAGATTTATTACAATAAAGGAAAAATGGGGGGTAGGGGGTGGTATCACTTGATGTAGGCATTACTCTCACTGGGATTGGCTCAAAAGCAGAATAACATACACACTCAGTAGGATATACAACTCTATCATACCCTATAGGAAAGTAAGAAGGGAAAGGGATAAAAGAATATGGAAGAAATCATAGAAGAAAGGGTAGGTTGGGGGAGGTGGAAGTCAGAAGCAAAACACTGGTGAGGAGGGACATGGTAAAAAAAAAAGAGAGAAAAGAATAAACAAGGGGAAAAATAAAATAAATTTTAAAAAAAAAATTTAAAAATAATATAAATTAAATTTAAAAGGTAAAATAAAAATATATAAATATAAATAATATAAAATAACAAATTAAAATAAAATTTTAAAAATAAAAAACTAAAAAACAGAGGGAAATGGAAGAAAATCTATAGTAATCATGACTAGGAATACGAATGAAAAGAACTTACTCATAAAATGGAAGTACATAGCAGAGTGGATTAAAAACCAGAATCTAACAATATATTGTTTAAAAGAAATGCATCTGAAGCAGAGAGACACACACAGAGTACAAGGAAGGGACTGGAGCAGAATGTATTATGTTTCACCTGAAGTTAAAAAAATCTTCATGAGCTCAAAGTAAAAGCAAAAATAAATCAAATTAAAAGAGATAAGCAAGGAAACTACATCTTGCTAGAAAATGAAGTAATATCAATACTAAACCAAATGGTAAAACATCCAAATGTTTAAAGGAAAAATTAAGTAAGTTACAGGAGGAAATAAAAAATAAAATGATACCGATAGGGAACCTCAACTTTCCCCTCTCAGAACTAGATAAATCTAAACAAAAAATAAACAAGAAAGAAGTTGATTAGGTAAATGGAATTTTAGAAGAGTTATATATGATAGATGTCTAGAGAACACTGAAGGAAGACAAAAAGGAATATACTTTTTTTTTCTTAGTGATACAAGGTACCTACAGAAAAAGTGATCACATATTAGGGCATAAAAACCTCACAATCAAATGCCAAAAGACAGAAATACTGAATGCATCTTTTTCAGATCATAATGTAATAAAAAGTATATTCAATAAGGGGACATGGAAAGATGGATTAAAAATTAGTTGGAAACTAAATTATCTAATCCTAAAGAATGAGTGGATCAAAGAGTAAATCAAAGAAACAATAATTTCATTAAAGAGAATGACAACAATGAGACAACATACCGAAATTTCTGGTATGCAGCCAATGCAGAACTTACAGGAAATTTTATATTTCTTTTATCTGCTTATATCAATAAAACAGAGAAAAAATAGATCAATGAATTGGGCATGCAACTAAAAAAAATTTAAAAAGAACAACTTTAAAATCCTCAATTAAACACCAAATTAAAAATCCTAAAAATTAAAAGAGAGATTAATAAAACTGAAAGTAAAAAAACATTGACCTAATAAATAAAACTAGGAACTGGTTTTATGGGGAGGGGGGACAATAAAATAGAAAAACCACTGGTTAATTTAATTTTAAAAAGAAAGAAGAAAACCAAATTACCAGTACCAAAAATGAAAAGGGTGACTTCATCACCAATGAAGAGGAAATTAAAACAATTATTAGGAGCCATTTTGCCCAATCATATGCAAATAAATCTGGCAATCTAAGTGAAATGAATGAATATTTTTAAAATATTACACTCAGCTCACATTAGTAGAAGAGGAAATAGAGTACTTCAATAACCCCATCTTAGAAAAAGAAATTAAATAAGCAGAAAAAATCCCCAGGGATAAATGGATTAACAAGTTAATTCTACCAAACATTTAAAGAACAATTAATTCCAATACTATATAAACAATTTGGAAAATAGGCAAAAAGGAATCCTATCAAATTCCTTTTATAACACAAATATGGTGCTGATACCTAAACCAGAAAGAGAAAAAAAAAGTTATATACCAATTTCGCTAATGAATATTGATGAAAAAAATTTAAATAAAATACTAGCAAACAGATTACAGCAAAATATATTGTCATATACTGTGACCAGGTGTGATTTACACCAGGAATGCAGGGCTAGTTCAATATTAGGAAAACTATCAGCATAATTTGCAAAACCAACAGAAACAATATAATTACTTCAAAAGATGCAGAAAAAGCATTTGACAAAATACATCTATTCCTACTAAAAACACTAGCAAGCAAAGGAAAAAATGATAAGTATTATCTATTTAAAACCATCAGGAAGCATTGTCTGAATGAGGATAAGCTAGAAACCTTCCGCAATAAGATCAGGGGTAAAGCAAGGATGCCTACTATCATCACTCTTAATCAATATTGTACCAGAAATTTTAACTATATCAAAAACAGAAGAAAAAGAAATTGAAGGAATTAGAATGGACAATGAGGAAACAAAACTAGCACTCTTTACAGATGATACGATGGTTTACTTGCACAATCCTAGAGAATCAAATAAAAAACTACTTGCAATAATTAACAACTTTAGCAAAGTTGTAAGATGTAAAATAAACCCACATAAATCATGGATATTTCTATGTATTATCAGTAGAAAGAGATAGAAAGAGAAATTCCATTTAAAATAACTGTAGACAATTTAAAATACTTGGGAGTCTACCTACCAAGACAAACTTAAGAATTACATAAACACTATTACAAAAAACTTTTCTCAAAAATAAAGTTATATCTAAAAAATTAGAAATATCAATCACTTATGGGTAGGCTGACCTAATACGATAAAAATGACAATTCCATGTAAATTAATTCATTCAGTGCTATACCAATCAAATTACCCAAAAATCATTTCACAGAGTTAGAAAAAAAAAATTCCTCTGGAAGATGAAGAAGATTAAGGAAAGAAGACCAAGGGAATTAATGAAAAAAATGCGAAGGAAGGTTAGCTGTACTCGATCTCAGATGTTATTATAAAATGGTAATCATCAAAATAATCTGGTACTGGCTAAGAAAAACTGGTAGATCACTGGACAGATCAGTAGTAAATGACAATAGGAATCCAGTATTTGATAAACCCAAAGACCCAATCTTTAGGGAAAAGAAATTGCTATTTGACAGAAACTGCTGGGAAAATTGGAAAACAATATGGCAAAACCTAGGTATAGACCAACATCTTACAATGTATACTAAGATAAGATCAAAATGGATACGATTTAGACACAAAGGGTGATACCAATAAGCAAATTGGAGGAGCATGGAATAGTTTACCTGTCAGATCTATGGAAAAGTGAAGATTTTATGACCCAAAAAAGAGATAGAGAACATTATGAGATATAAAATGGGTAATTTTGTTTATATTGATATAAAGGTTTTGCATAAACAAAACAAACGCAACCAAGATTAGATGGGAAGGAAAAAGCTGGAGGAGGGGGGAATTTTACAGCAAGTGTCTGTGATAAAGGGCTTACTTCTCAAATATATGGAGAACTGAATCAAAGTTATAAGAATGCAAATCATTCCCCAAATGATAAATAGTGAAGAGCTATGAACAGGCAATTTTCAGAGGAAGAAATGGAAGCCATATATAGTCATGTGGAAAAATGCTTTAAATCATTAAGGATTAGAGAAATGCAAATTAAAACAACTTTATCAGATTGGTTACTACGACAGAAAAGAAAAATGACAAATGTTGGAGGGGATGTGGGAAAATTGGGACACTAATGCACTGCTGGTGGAGTTGTAAGCTGATACAACCATTCTGGAGAGCAATTTGGAACTATGTCCTTGAAAGGGCAACCAAACGGTGCATAAGCTTTGATCCAGCAATACTACTACTAGGTTTGTATTCCAAAAAGATAAAACAGAAGGGAGAGGGGAATAGAACCTATTTGTGCAAAAATATTCATAGCATCTCTTTTTGTGGTGGCAAGGAATTGAAAATTGAGGCAATGGTCATTAATTGAGGAATTCGCTAAATAAGCTGTGGTATATGATTGTAATGGAATATTACTGTGCTATAAGAAATGACGAACAGGTTGATTTCATAAAAACCTAGAAAGATTTATACAAACTAATGCAAAGTGAAGTGCATAGAACACAACATTGTACACAGTAACAGCAATATTATACGATTATCAACTGTGAATAACTTTAGCTATTCTTGGCAATAAAATAATCAAAGACAATTCCAAAGGACTCAAGATGAAAACTGTTATCCACATCCAGGGAAAGAACTGACAGAGTTTGAATGCAGATTGAAGGATACTATTTTTCACGTGTGTGTGTGTGTGTGTGTGTGTGTGTGTGTGTGTGTTTGGTCTGTGTCTTCTTTAACAACATAACTAACATGGAAATATGTTTTGCATGATTGCACATGTACAACCTATATCAAATTGCTTACTGTGTCAGGGAGAGGGGAAAGAATGGAGAGAGAAAATTTAAAATACCACATTTAAAAAAAAGTGAATATTAAATTTTTTACATGTAATTGTAGAAAAAAAATTAAACATTTTTTAAATTTATTTTTTGCTCTTTAAATTTTTCTTGAGTTCCAAATTCTTTATCTTCCACCAGACCTTCTCCCATTCACTGAGAAGGAATCAAATATGGTACATGTAAAATCATGAGAAATATATTTCCATATTAATCATGTCCAAAAAAAGTCAAGAAAAAAATGAAGAAAAATGATACTTCAATTTGCACTCAGAGTTCATCAGTTTCCTCTCTACAGATGGATATCAATTTTTATCATGAGTACTTTGGAATTCTTGGGTCATTGTATTGATTAAAGTAGCTAAGTCTTTAAGAGTTTTTTATCATTACAACATTGCTGCTACTGTCCTGTTTCTGCTCATTTCACTTTGCATCAGTTCACACATAGGTCTTCCCAGATTTTTCTGAAGCCACCGCAATTATCATTTCTTATAGCATAATAGTATTCCTTCACAATCATATACTACAACTTGTTCAGCCATTTCCCAATTCATGGGCATTCCCTGAATTTCCTATGCTTTGCCACCACAAAAAAGAGCTGCTATAAATTGTGTGTGTTTGTGTGTGTGTACAAAAGGTACTTTTCTGGGGGGCGGAGCCAAGATGGTAGAGGGAAAGCAGTGAGTTGCTTGAGCTCTCCCCCAAATCCCTCCAAATAGCTGTAAAAAAAATTGGCTCTAAACAAATTCTAAAGCAGCAGAAGCCACAAAAAGACAGAGTAAAACAAATTTCCAGCCTAAGACAACCTGGACGGTTGATCAGAAAGGTATATTGCACCGGGCAGGGAGAGGAGCACAGTGCAGCGTGGGTGCACAGGCCGCAGTGACCCTGGAGCAGGTCTCAGGGGACTGAATCACAGACAGCTGTGGCAGTGTCCAGACTTCTCAACCCACAAATGCCAAAAGACAACTTAGAAGGTCAGTGGGAAAAGTCTGTGACTGAGGTGAGA